>NW_022989995.1:0-150000 GCF_902827175.1 Gymnodraco acuticeps
ACTGCTATCAACTGCTATTACACTGCTATCAACTGCTATTACACTGCTATTACAGTGGCAGGATACTGCTGGTGTTGCTCGTGCTGTGGCCAGTTACTGCTGCTCTGTGCTCCCTGCTGTCAGCACTGCTATCAGCTGCTATCACACTGCTATTACACTGCTATCACACTGCTATTACACTGCTATCAGCTGCTATTACACTGCTATTACACTGCTATTACACTGCTATCAGCTGCTATCAGCTGCTATTACACTGCTATTACAGTGGCAGGTTACTGCTGGTGTTGCTCGTGCTGTGGCCAGTTACTGCTGCTCTGTGCTCCCTGCTGTCAGCACTGCTATCAGCTGCTATTACAGTGCTATCAGCTGCTATTACACTTCTATTACACTGCTATTACACTGCTATCAGCTGCTATCAGCTGCTATTACACTGCTATCAGCTGCTATTACACTGCTATTATACTGCCATCAGCTGCTATTACACTGCTATTACACTGCTATCAGCTGCTATCACACTGCTATTACACTGCTATCAGCTGCTATTACACTGCTATTACACTGCTATCAACTGCTATTACACTGCTATTACACTGCTATCAGCTGCTATTACACTGCTATCAGCTGCTATTACACTGCTATCACACTGCTATTACACTGCTATCAGCTGCTATTACACTGCTATCAGCTGCTATTACACTGCTATAAGCTTCTATTACACTGCTATTACACTGCTATCACACTGCTATCACACTGCTATCAGCTGCTATTACACTGCTATCAGCTGCTATTACACTGCTATTACACTGCTATCAGCTGCTATTACACTGCTATCAGATGCTATTACACTGCTATTACACTGCTATCAGCTGCTATCACACTGCTATTACACTGCTATCAGCTGCTATTACACTGCTATCAGCTGCTATCACACTGCTATTACACTGCTATTACACTGCTATTACACTGCTATCACACTGCTATTACACTGCTATCACACTGCTATTACACTGCTATCAGCTGCTATTACACTGCTATTACACTGCTATCAGCTGCTATTACAGTAGCAGGTTACTGCTGGTGTTGCTCGTGCTGTGGCCAGTTACTGCTGCTCTGTGCTCCCTGCTGTCAGCACCGCTATCAGCTGCTATTACAGTGCTATCAGCTGCTATTATACTGCTATCAGCTGCTATTACACTGCTATTACACTGCTATCAACTGCTATTACACTGCTATCAGCTGCTATTACACTGCTATCAGCTGCTATTACACTGCTATCAGCTGCTATTACACTGCTATTACACTGCTATCAGCTACTATTACACTGCTATTACACTGCTATCAGCTGCTATCACACTGCTATTACACTGCTATCAGCTGCTATTACACTGCTATTACACTGCTATCAACTGCTATTACACTGCTATCAGCTGCTATTACACTGCTATCAGCTGCTATTACACTGCTAGTACACTGCTATCAGCTGCTATTACACTGCTATTACAGTGGCAGGTTACTGCTGGTGTTGCTCGTGCTGTGGCCAGTTACTGCTGCTCTGTGCTCCCTGCTGTCAGCACTGCTATCAGCTGCTATCACAGTGCTATCAGCTGCTATTACACTGCTATCAACTGCTATTACACTGCTATTACACTGCTATCAGCTGCTATTACACTGCTATTACACTGCTATCAGCTGCTATTACACTGCTATTATACTGCCATCAGCTGCTATTACACTGCTATTACACTGCTATCAGCTGCTATCACACTGCTATTACACTGCTATCAGCTGCTATTACACTGCTATTACACTGCTATTACACTACTATCAACTGCTATTACACTGCTATCAGCTGCTATTACACTGCTATCAGCTGCTATTACACTGCTATCAGCTGCTATTACACTGCTATTACACTGCTATCAGCTGCTATCACACTGCTATTACACTGCTATCAGCTGCTATTACACTGCTATCAGCTGCTATTACACTGCTATTACACTGCTATCAGCTGCTATTACACTGCTATTACACTGCTATCAGCTGCTATTACACTGCTATTACACTGCTATCAGCTGCTATTACACTGCTATTACAGTGGTAGGTTACTGCTGGTGTTAGTCGTGCTGTGGCCATTTACTGCTGCTCTGTGCTCCCTGCTGTCAGCACTGCTATTACAGTGATATCAGCTGCTATTACACTGCTATTACACTGCTATCAACTGCTATTACACTGCTATTACACTGCTATCAACTGCTATTACACTGCTATCAACTGCTATCACAGTGCCATCAGCTGCTATTACACTGCTATCAGCTGCTATTACAGTGCTATAAGCTTCTATTACACTGCTATTACACTGCTATCAGCTGCTATCACACTGCTATCAACTGCTATTACACTGCTATCAGCTGCTATTACACTGCTATCAGCTGCTATTACACTGCTATCAGCTGCTATTACAACACTGCTATCACTGCTAATTAACATGCTATCAGCTGCTATTACACTGCTATCAGCTGCTATTACACTGCTATCAGCTGCTATCACACTGCTATTACACTGCTATCAGCTGCTATTACACTGCTATTACACTGCTATCAGCTGCTATCACACTGCTATTACACTGCTATCACACTGCTATCACACTGCTATTACACTGCTATCAGCTGCTATTACACTGCTATCAGCTATTACACTGCTATCAGCTGCTATTACACTGCTATTACAGTGGCAGATTACTGCTGGTGTTGCTCGTGCTGTGGCCAGTTACTGCTGCTCTGTGCTCCCTGCTGTCAGCACTGCTATCAGCTGCTATTACAGTGCTATCAGCTGCTAGTATACTGCTATCAGCTGCTATTACACTGCTATCAGCTGCTATTACACTGCTATCAGCTGCTATTACACTGCTATCAGCTACTAATACACTGCTATTACACTGCTATCAGCTGCTATCACACTACTATTACACTGCTATCAGCTGCTATTACACTGCTATTACACTGCTATCACACTGCTATCAACTGCTATTACACTGCTATCAGCTGCTATTACACTGCTATCAGCTGCTATTACACTGCTATTACACTGCTATCAGCTGCTATTACACTGCTATTACAATGCTATCAGCTGCTATCAGCTGCTATCACACTGCTATTACACTGCTATCAGCTGCTATCACACTGCTATCACACTGCTATCAGCTGCTATCAGCTGCTATCAGCTGCTATTACACTGCTATTACACTGCTATCAGCTGCTATTACACTGATATCAGCTGCTATCACACTGCTATTACACTGCTATCAGCTGCTATTGTAAAGGAATATTTTAGTCTGATGCTTTGCTGACCTGAGAAACTTCACATGAGTTTCTGTGTGGGGGAGGGGTAGCCTACTGCCCGCTCAGACAGAGTTTCTTTGTCTCTTCATCTGTAATCGATTAGGGGAAAAGGCGGGCTGTTTAGACCCCTCCTTTAAAAGATATATAGAGATGTTTCTGGCTTTTGTGTTTAGAGTTAATTTTGGCAGCTTGCATTGAACAGTGCGAGTTGCTTTGTTAATCCTCCGGCCGTTTGTCTCTCAATAAATATCAGTGTATTGACAGGCGAATCCAGTTTCCCTCATTTCATGATTGGCTCAACATTGCTGCAAAGAAGTTTTTACTTCACAGCTATCACACTGCTATTATACTGCTATCAGCTGCTATTACACTGCTATCAGCTGCTATTAAACTGCTATTACACTGCTATCAGATGCTATTACACTGCTATTACACTGCTATCAGCTGCTACCACACTGCTATTACACTGCTATCAGCTGCTATTACACTGCTATCAACTGCTATTATACTGCTACCAGTGTGCATCTAGACCGGGTGACACCACTAGAGAGGTACTCAGATCGGTTATTCTTCTGGCATAGGATGCACTCCTCAAGATCGATCGGCTTGATCGGCTTAGGTGTAGCAGAAGGAGCAGCGAGCGGTACCACATCCTGAAAATAAAAGAAATATGTTTAAAATGATCGATGGCATGGGTTATCAGTATCACCATACAATATACTACTTGGCATACCCACAGAAAGAAAAGGTAGGTAAATCAAAAAATTAAAGCTTGTCTTACCATTTCGCTGTACTTCAGTGAGATATTATCTCTGTTAAATTGGATGGATAAGTCTTTCTCTCATACTCTCTCCAGCTTTTAGCACTGGTGCTATGAATAAACAAAAAGCAGTTAGTTTTATATAATTCAATGGTTATATTAATTAGTAGAAGACCTAAGTTAAGATAGGCATGTATGCACATAATTCATGAGAGGATAACTCAATTTCCAGTACTTGGGTAGTTGTATGGTAATAATTGGACCGAATGTTCTCGTAAAATATCAAATTAGACATTTCTAATACCCCCCTCCCCCTAGATATGGCCATTCTGAACATTTTGAGCACCTCGGAAAATCTGTAGCTCAAACGGTTTAGAAGATACAGCTATATCGGAAGTAGCACTTCCGATGAAAAGGGGCGTGGTCATTAAAAAAAGGGCGTGGTAATTTTGGGGCTTTTCGTCCCGGATAGAGATGTTGGCACACATCCCAAGTTGTTCAGTGGGGTCATATTAGTCTACAACAGTTGAGATATTCTCTCCTAAATTAAGTGCATACATATCTAACCCAGGTCCTCTACTAATATTAACTCTGTAGATTTCCCCTTTCTTCTTTGTGTTAGGGAATGATATTGCTATAATAACTAGTATTAAGATATTATTAAATTATACGGTACTTCCACTGATGTTTAGAACATCAAGGACCAAACCCCGGCCCCTCCAGAGAGTGTGAACATTTAAACTGCTGTTACTCCAATGAACACTATAGGTAGCACAAAGAAAACCCACTATATTTAAGTGAATGAGAACTCACACATTATTTTGACTGAACTTGATGCGATTATTACAAATCACAGGAAACAGGAAATAATAACATTTTAATTGACATTTATAACAATTCTAATCATTGAACGGTTTCACCTGAAGATGAGAGAAAGCAGAGACGATTGTCCCACAGGACGGACACACTTTGTGGTCTTGTCCTAAAGAAAGACATTTCAATAATGTGATTGTGGTAATGACAATTTTATCTAAAACTCGTGCTTCCAGTATTTGTGCGCTTTAGTGGCCTTTAACGAATCCTCCATTTCCGTGTTTGTTAATCACAGAGAAAACCTAACGTTTTAAGCAGGGACGTGCACAGACATTTGGAGGGGCTATTGCTCTAAACTGGAAAAAGGGCCTCCTTTTCAACTAAATTGAACAGTAATTCACATCTCATAACAAAATAAGGCGACTACTTGCATTCGGTGACTTGATTTTAAAAAGGAAAACCAGGGACATTTTTTGTTTTGCGGTCCATATCTCATTAAAATATCTGATGTTAGTAACTATTAAAGACAAAATGGGGACAATTATGTTCTAATGTAGTTTGACCATTGTAACTGCTGTGCAGACATACTGATAAAATAGGGCTTCTAACTAATTACCTTAAATAAACTCACTAATGAATGAAACCAGTTCAATATGCATTATTCTTATTCTTATCATTCTTTATGAGCGCAGCCAGTAACAGTAAGGTATCTAATTACTTATTTATTTAGTATTCCATAACTTAATAACGGAGATTGTCAAACTAAAGTAGAGACATGGCAGAAATCCTACAATGAAGCGGGACATTTAACTGTTCACCCGTGAGAGGGCGATCAAGAAAAGAGAGAGAGGAGGGAGTTTACAGATGAAAAGACACAGAAAGACAGAAGCACAATAACATGTATATTTAGGTGTTTTTTTTGTAAATAACTGACGGTATCAAGAGGAAGTAAAGTCCCCTTGTTTGTCCCTTATACCCTAACTGCCATGAGACAACTCAAAATCAAGTTTCCAAAATCCGACACTGAGGTGGTCTTAACGCACCGGCAGATGACAGCACTGACAAAGTGTGTTTCCCGCAGCGAGACGCTACAATACTAATTGTGGGCTCATCATGTTGATCCATGTCATGGCCATTTCTACTGATCATAATTACATTGTTGAGGTCTACTAGAATAGATTTACATTTTTCAATGTTCCAAACTCACATTGGTTTCTCTGTATAGCAGTGACCACCAACTGGCGGCCCACGGGCCACATCCGGCCCGCCAGACATTCTCACCCGGCCCGCACGACAGGGGTGACTGTGGCATTGGCGGAGTGGTTAGTGCGTTCGCCCCCCACTCATTTTTTTTTTATACAACGTCTCGTGAGTAATGTGCAGTACCGGAGTCCAACAGAGAGGCAGCAGCTCTTGGACAGTAGACTGCGTACTGCAAAACTCCTAAAGAGTCTGCTTTATGCGCTTCGCAGCAGTAGCCCCGCGGTGCGACAGTGTCACGGTTTGTGCAGGAAGCAGGACCCAAATGCAGATTAAAGTGACAAAGAATAGCTCCTTTATTTCAAGGCTCAACTATTAACAAATACAGAACAGAACACTCACCGCAGACCAAGTCAAAACACAAGACGAACCGACAAAGACAGACGGAAAAACCAGAACTTAAATACACCCAGGACTAATCAAACAAACACGAGACAGGTGAGGAGGTAGGAGAAAACACAGAGGCACCAGGTGAACACAATCGGGTAATCAGGGAGGGAAAACAGACAGAAAGCAACAGGCAGGAAACGGGGGTGAACAATTTACAAAATAAAACAGGAAACCCAAAGATAGAAAAAGACAAGACAAAACAACAACACAGACAGATCGTGACAGTACCCCCCCCTTAAGGGACGGATCCCAGACGTCCCAAAACAAAACTACAAAAGTCCAAAACCTTAAGCAGGGTGGGTGGAAGGGGTCCGGAGGAGGGACGCATCACTAAGCCACCAGGGTGGGTGGAGGGGGTCTGGAGGACGGGCTTGGGCTGACAGCCCAGGGGCACGGCAGAGGACCAGGAAGGGGTCTCGGGCGGACGGCCCGGGGGCAAGGCAGAGGACCAGGAAGGGGTCTCGGGTGGACGGCCCAGGGGCAAGGCAGAGGACCAGGAAGGGGTCTCGGGCAGACGGCCCGGGGGCAAGGCAGAGTCCAAAATGGGGACCATGGAGGGGCGAAGGCAGCGGCAGGAAGAGTCAGGGGGCCGGGCCCAAGGGCGAAGGCAACGGCAGGAAGAGTCCGTGGACCGGGCCCGAGGGTGAAGACCGCGGCTCTCAGGGGGCCGGGCTCGAGGGTGAAGACCGC
This sequence comes from Gymnodraco acuticeps, assembly GCF_902827175.1. NCBI lineage: Eukaryota > Metazoa > Chordata > Actinopteri > Perciformes > Bathydraconidae > Gymnodraco > Gymnodraco acuticeps. Next base: position 7,252 of record NW_022989995.1, read on the forward strand.
GGCTCTCAGGGGGCCGGGCTCGAGGGCGAAGACTGCGGCTCTCAGGGGGCCGGGCTCGAGGGCGAAGACCAGAGAGCTCCGGAGGCCGGGCAGGAAGGCGCTGACGGGACAGTGCCGGAGACCGGGCAGGATCCGGTGTCGGAGCTGGTGGGACAGGCCTCTGCAGGATCCCCCACGGAAGAGGACCAGGACACAGGATTTGCAGGACCCCCGGCAGGAGAGCAGTCGGCGGGGCCTCCAACGGCACAGGACATAGGATTGGCAGGACCCCCGGCAGGAGAGTAGACAGCGGGACCTCCAACGAGACAGGACAAAGGGTTGGCAGGACCCCCGGCAGGAGAGTAGTCGGCGAGGCCTCCAACAGCACAGGACAAAGGGTTGGCAGGACCCCCGGCAGGAGAGTAGTCGGTGGGACCTCCAACGAGACAGGACAAGGAGCTGGCAGGACCCCCGGCAGGAGAGTAGTCGGCGGGGCCTCCAACAGCACAGGACAAGGAGCTGGCAGGACCCCCGGCAGGAGAGTAGACGGCGGGACCTCCAACGGGACAGGACATAGGGTTGGCAGGACCCCCGGCAGGAGAGTAGTCGGCGGGGCCTCCAACGAGACAGGACAAGGAGCTGGCAGGACCCCCGGCAGGAGAATAGTCGGCGGGGCCTCCAACAGCACAGGACAAAGGGTTGGCAGGACCCCCGGCAGGAGAGTAGTCGGCGGGACCTCCAACAAGACAGGACAAGGAGCTGGCGTCGTCTGGGGAGCCAGCAGGAGACGAGATGCTGGAGTCGGCCGGTACGCCGACAAGACTCGGGGAGCTGGCGTCGGCTGGGGAGCCAGCAGAAGACGAGGTGCTGGAGTCGGCCGGTACGCCGACAAGACTCAGGGAGCTGGCGTCGGCTGGGGAGCCAGCCCTGTAGCCGAAACTTTCAAAAGTCTCAAGATGCTTGGAACACATACACCACTGGATGAGAAACAACTCCCTCCAACTAAAAAGCAGCAAATCAGAGGTCATTCTGATTGGAACACCACATCAAATACAAAAAAAACATGAAGAAGGTCCTACCGAAGTACTACCAGCACATCAGCTGTCCGACACGCGGGGAAAATATACTGGACCATGTTTATTCCCCTTTCAAACATGGATATAAGGCTCTCCCTCGCCCTCCCTTCGGCAAATCAGACCACATCTCACTGCTGCTGCTTGCTTACAAGCAGAAACTTAAACGGCATAGAACGGAAACAAGGACAGTACAGCGATGGAGTGAGGAGTCAGACTCAGCTCTGCAGCACTGCTTCGAATCTACTGAGTGGAGTGTGTTTGAGGACAATAACAGCAACACACACACGGACACGGTCATCTGCTACATTGGGAAATGCATCGATGACGTGGTACCGAAGGTACCAAGCTGAAAGCGCGCATAGGGCTGGAGATTTGGAGGAGCACAGGAAATCTAAATATGATCTCCAGAGAGCTATCAGCAGCAAAAAGACAGTACAAAGAGAAGGTGGAGTCTGACTTCAAAGGCTGTAATACCCGGAACATGTGGGCGGGACTAAGAACAATGACAGACTACAAAGGAGCAGCGGCGGGTGCTGCGGGAGTGTCTGTGTGCGCATCTCTCCCAGATGAGCTGAACAGTTGTTTTGCACGTTTTGAGAGCAGCCAGGCTGTGGAGGCACAGAAGGACCAGGAGCCCTGGCTGCCCTTGTGTTTTAAACAGGGCAGATGTGTGCAAATCCTTTAACCTGTTAAGCCCTGAGCCTGTTTTTCCAACACATCCCAGGTCGGCCTATGTTGACGTTATGTCAAGGTCCCCTGTGTCGGCTTTTTCCAACGCAAGAGGGGGGCGGCCGTGTCGGCTTTTTCCAACGCAAGAGGGGGAGGGGCGGCCGTGTCGGCTTTTTCCAACGCAAGGGGGGCGGCCCTTAGCGTACATTTTCAACTTTCCAGGATGTCCATAGGCTTCTATATAGCTCCCCAAACGTATGTTGTAGACGACTTGAGATTGCGAGCGAATGCTACCCGCAGATCCATTCTCACAGCATTTATCAACCTTTTTCTTACTCAATATCAAGCCACACTTATTGTTTTTACTTCATTATTTTAATTAAATAATATAGGACTTTTGTTGCCATCAGTTATGGGGAGAGTAGGGGCTCAGAATACTGAAATCTGTATTGTTTCATCGTTTTTTCCTTCTAATTTGTATTCTTTTCTAAACCACACACTGTTATTTACTCAACAATAACACATAATTATCCTTGTGTTTATTTATTTGTTTGATTAATAAACACAAGTTGGAGTCCGTCAGGACCGAGGGTCGGAGCAGCTCATAGTAGTTGCTTTAGAGAATTTTACACCCGGAAGTAAGTATTCTCTCCGCTTTGCTTGACAAACCCTGTGATAGTCCAAAAGCTCTGTGATTGGATGTTTGAGTGTGCGCCCAGGGTTACGCCGAGCGTCAAACAGCACTTGAAATGGGATGGAACAACGGCAGACTGTCCAAAACTGGATTTGAACGGGTCCACCCCGTCCCCCCCTCCCCAACCCCGTCCCCAGAACTACACATGCTGGCTATTGTGTTTCGCAACATGTTCTCTATGGCACGTCTCTACTGGGAGTTATAGTTTTAAAAGACGCTTTCATATTTCCCATAATAAGAAGTTGCCAGTATTAAACTGTGTACATCCCTGGAGGTTTAGGGGATAGGAAACACTCACATTTAAAACATATAATTAATAAATGGGTGAAAATAGCTTGTGCCCATAACGGGCAGCATTAATATATACCCACATGACAGCTAAGGTCAGAAGAGCTTTATTTAACAGCTGGTCTTATGTCTGTGACCCCTCCTGTTGTTCATTGATGAGCCTGAAACATGCACTTGTCAAGGTTCAGAGGCACATTTTGCAAATATGGCAGTAGCCATCGATCATCTTAAGATAAGATATACTTTCTTTTTTTTCTTTTTCTTTTTCTTTTTTTTACAAATCTTTTTATTGCAAACAAGTCATAATCCAGCAAATGACAAGAAGTAAGAACAGTAGAAATCAATACAAAACAGCACAGATGTTACAGTTAGCAAATGTAGACAGTGGGGATCATTACAAAGGACCTCCTTGAAAATAAAATAAAGTAATGTATTGCTCCATATTCACTTCAAGGTTCGTAGAGAGTCCTTGTTTACAGTTTTTATTTTTATTTAACCCCCCCACCCCCCCACCCACAGGTATGGTTGGCCCCAAATAGTAAAATAACTGAATTAGTAAGTAAAACATAAATAATAATAATAATCATACTAATACAAATAAATAAAAAGAAAGTCGAGAGCGAAAACAGTCTGTAAGAATCCGGTATAAGGGAAGAAAATAATAGTAAACATTGTCGTCTTGGTGAGGAAAAAGGGTTTCATTAAGAGGGAAAAGGAAATATAGAAGAGTAGTCTAGGGCAAAAGACAAAGGGTCATGGCGGAAGAGCAGTAATATGAATGGTCACTTTTATTTAATTTATTTCCTTTCAGAGAGCTACCTGCGACTCAGCGTCAGAAGTGATAGGGAGTTCTTTGATAAGGCCTAATAGTGGGTCCCAGGTAGTATGGAAGGATTTCAGAGATCCTTTTAATGAGAATCTTAACTTCTCCATCTGAAGGCATTGTAAGACATCACGTATCCACTGATCATGTGTTGGTGGGGAAGCATGTATCCATTTCAAGAGAATAGAGCGTCTCGCTAATAGAGTGGTGAAGGCAATGACACGGCGTATAGTAATGGGCATATTCTCAGATGGAGGAAGGCCGAACAGTGCAGTCATAGGATTAGGGTCTATCTTTGTGTTAAAGGCCCGCTCAATGGTTCCAAATATGTCAGACCAAAATGTGTCCAACCTCGGGCAAGTCCAGAACATGTGCAGATGGTCAGCTGGGGATTGATTGCATCTGTTACAGGCATCACTACGATCTGGGAATATTTTAGCCAGTTTAGCATTAGTAAAGTGAGCTCTGTGGAGAACCTTGCACTGAAGTAGGCCATGTCTAGCACAGATAGATGATGTATGGACTAGGTTGAGAATGTCACTCCATTGACCCTCGGAAATGTTGCTACCTAGATCACGCTCCCAGAGCTCCTTAAGAGGCACCATAGGGTCCGGACTCAGGGAACCAATCTGACCATAGAGAACTGAAACCAGGCGCTTTTGATCAGGGTCGAGTGTGAGAAATGTATCAATCGGCGATTCGGGGGGGCGGTTAGGAAAATGGGGAAATTGCTTTTGGATGAAGTGCCTGATTTGGAAAAACCGGAAGAGATGACTGTTGGGCAGGTTGAATTTGACTGAAAGGGACTCAAAGGATGAAAAGACTCCATCTTCGTAAAGGTCATTAAGAGTTGCGAGACCATTGTTCGACCAAAGGCGGAAGGCCGGGTCAGTACACGATGGGGAGAATAGGTGATTGTTTGAAATTGGGGCGTGAACCGAAGCTCTATGTAACCCGTGCTGTTTCCTGAATTGGAGCCAAATGCTTAAGGTGCTAGTAACAATTGGGTTACTCAAATGTTTATGGGTAGCTACAGGGAGCTGAGAGCAGATTATAGAGTGCAAAGGAGCAGAAGATGACAGCTCGATATGTACCCAAGGTGGGCAGGGGTCTGAAAGTTTATATTTAGCCCAATAGAGGAGTTTGTTAATATTAGAGGCCCAGTAATAGTGGCGAAAGTTGGGGAGCGCCAGGCCCCCTTCTGATTTAGGGAGTTGGAGACACAACCTTTTAATACGCGCAGGCTTATTGTTCCAGATGAACGCATTCAACTGCTTATCAAGATCAGTGAAAAAAGATTTATTGATGCACACTGGGATGTGTTGGAAAAGGTAAAGAAACTTTGGCAGGATGACCATCTTTATAAGGTTTACGTGACCCGCAAGAGACAGGGGAAGGGAGGCCCACCTAGACATATCTGCTTTGCATTTATCTAGTAGAGGCTGAAAGTTTTTAGGGAACAGGTCTTTAAAAGAGTTTGCAACAAACACCCCCAAGTATTTGAACCCCTCCACAGCCATTTTAAAGGGGAATAGGGATTGGGGAAGTGCCTCTGCCATTTTATTTACAAAAAATACTTCGCTCTTTTGAATGTTTAGTTTGTAACCTGATACATGGCCAAATTGATCTAAAATCGACAGTATGGGGGGAAGAGAGGATAAGGGGTTCGAGATCATAAGAAGAAGGTCATCAGCATATAGAGACAGTTTATGAACCATGCCATGACGCGTAATGCCCTCAAACCTATCATGGCTTCTGAGCCCGATAGCGAGAGGTTCAATGGCTATATTGAACAACAGTGGCGAAAGAGGACACCCCTGGCGAGTACCACGTTGGAGAGAGAAAGGGGGAGATCTAATGCCATTAGTGTGTACAGAGGCAGATGGAGAGGCATATAGGAGTTTAATCCAGGAAATAAATTGGGAATCAAAACCAAAATTATCAAGACTAGAAAATAGGAAACCCCACTCAACCCTATCGAAGGCCTTCTCTGCGTCAAGTGTCACTATGACTTCGGGGGTGTTAGAGGAAGGAGAGAAAATTATATTGAGCAACCTCCTTGTGTTAAAAAAAGAGTGTCTCCCCACCATAAAGCCTGTTTGGTCCAGCAAAATGATATCTGGCAGTACACGTTGGAGGCGGATAGCCAGTATTTTGGCCAGTATTTTACAGTCCACATTTAACAGTGATATTGGTCTGTAACTGCCACACGAAGTAGGATCTTTGTCTTTCTTGAGAAGCAAGGAGATAGACGCAATGGACAACGTTTCTGGCAATCGGCCTGTCTGGCGAGAGTCATTGTAAATCCTAGCCAAAATCGGGGCTAACTTGGAAGAATATGCCTTATAGAATTCCTTCGCGTCGAAAGGAGCCAGTTGAGGTGGTTCGGGCACCTAGTTAGGATGCCACCTGGGCGCCTCCCTAGGGAGGTGTTCCAGGCACGTCCAGCTGGGAAGAGACCAAGGGGTAGACCTAGGACCAGGTGGAGGGATTATATCTCTTCGCTGGCCTGGGAGCGCCTTGGGATCCCCCAGTCAGAGCTGGTTGATGTCGCCAGGGAAAAGAAAGTTTGGGGATCTCTGCTGGAACTGCTACCCCCGCGACCCGACCACGGATAAGCGGGAGAAGATGGATGGATGGATGGAATTCAACTGTATAACCGTCGGGCCCAGGAGACTTCCCACTTTGCATAGATTGTATTGCATCATGTATCTCAAGGGTGGAGATGGGGCCGCCCAATTCGCTAGCGATGTTCTCGTTAATTTTGGGGTAAATTAAGGAGTCAAGAGGATTGGGGGTCGTGGCAGGGATCGGGGGACAATCCGAAGTGTAGAGATTGGTGTAAAATTCAGAGAAAGACCTGTTAATATCAACTGGATTAGAAGTAAGGTTGCCATCGGACAATCTGATTTGGGGAATCAATCTGGACGCACTGACCGCACAAGCTTGTTGAGCTAGGAGTCTACCAGCTTTGTCGCCCTGCTCAAAGTAACGCTGCCTACACTGTCTCAGTTGTCTCTCAACAATGCCTGTCATCAGAAGGTCGTGTTCTGAATGTAGCAGGAGGCGTTTTTTTATAGAGAGAAGGAGAGGGAGAGGAGGAGTATGTTTCATCGAGTAAGCAAAGCTCAACACAGATTTCTGAAAGCCTTTTCATCTTTTCTCTTACGTGAAGTGTACAAAATGACCTGTCCCCGCACAGTGGCCTTAAGAGCCTCCCAAAGAATACCGCTACTAACGTCGGAAGTGTCATTAATTTCAATGTAGGAAGAAATCTGAGTGGAAAGATAGTCTCTAAATTCACTGTCTGACAGCAGGGGAGAATTTAATTTCCATAATGGAGGGGGGGACATACCAAGAGGGAAATTAATGTCAACCGAGGTGAGAGAATGATCTGAGATGGCTATCGGATGGTATTCGCATGAATTGACTAGATGAATCAAATTGTTATAGAGTAAAAATAAATCAATTCGTGAAAAAGTGTGGTGCCTGTGCGAGAAGAAGGAAAATGCTCTACTTTGCGGGTTAATAAATCTCCAGGGGTCTAAGAGTCCTAATCATGATGCATTACTACCTTGGCCGAATTGGAGAGAGTGGCTTGTGTTAGCGACCTGTCGAGACTCACGTCCTGGACCAAATTCCAGTCACCAGCCATAATAATACGAATATTGTCGGCGTTGGGAATTTGAGCAAAGAAAAATTACCATCATCCCAATTGGGAGCGTAGACAGAAGCTAGTATCACTGGTGTGTTCTGTAGCATGCCCGAAACTATGACATAACGACCATTAGGATCTGATATCAAATTTGTCAATTCAAATCTGACATTCTTGTGAATAATAATAGCTGCCCCTCTGGCTTTATGGGAGAATTTTGAGTGGAACAAGTGACTCATCCATGCCCTTTTAATATGAAGGGTATCAGAAGATTTAAGATGAGTTTCCTGCAGGAATATGACATCTCCATTCAGATGTTGCAACCGCGTCATTACCTTACCAATCTTAGTAGCGTTGTTCATGCCCTTAGTATTCCAGGAAATCAGGCGCACTCCTCTACCTGTCGTTGTCATGTAGACACCATCTAGGAAGTTCCTCAAAGACAAGTTTACCTGGATAAACACTGTCTTGCATACACAGGAGAAAGAGAAGAGAGGACGACGAAAAATAATAATAGTAATGATAATAACAAAAACAAAACAAAAACAAACCAAAAAAAACCCATGTGGCCATACCTATAGCTAAACCCAAAATGCACAGTAAACCATCCCCATATTATCCCACACAGAACAAGTGGATGGGTAAGTGAATATGAAATTGTCAAATATTATGCAGATAAATCTATGCCAATACCAAACCACAGAGAACAGAGAAGAGAACACAGTGCAGTAAAAATCAGCATGAACAGCCGGTCCAACAAGTAAATACAATGTATTTTATCCATACAGATACCCTAAATGAGACATAATAGGAAATCAAATAAAGTGCAAAAGAAATCTCTGAATGGTAAAGGCACAGGTGGACAAGAAAATAAGCTAGTGCATCAGCTCCACATCAATGGAGCTGTGAATCCCTCTAGAGGCAAAAGCGATACTCTGCAGATAACGTGTGACCTATCAACAGGCATTCATAACGGCAAGAAACACACACAAAAAAAGGAAAATATAAGAAGTCTAGCCTTGGAAAAACACACATGTCTGTCTGCGTGTTAACGGCATAATTAGAACCCATGTGAACTAACAGACAAGTTACTTAGGTAGCCAGTAAGGCTAGTAAAATGGGCTAACGTTACCAAACCGCAGCAGTCAGGCGGAGGAGGAGGCATGAGAGCCGATACCAGATCGGTTAGCTGCAATAAAGTCCTTGGCCTCAGAAACGGAGGAAAGTCTCTTCCTGGCCCCATCCTTCAGTGTGATGTTAAGCCTCGCAGGGAAAAGTAGTAGGCTTGAAGCCCCGTTGGTAAAGTTCAGACATCACCTCTTGGTATTCCCTGCGCTGCTCCACTATCTCAGAAGGATAGTCCTCGTAGATTGCAATGGGGGTCCCACGGTACTGCAGCTTGCCTCTCTTAGCTCTGGCCTCACGGATGATCTTATCTTTCTGCTGGAATCTGTGGAGCCTGATGACCACGGGTCTCGGTCTCTGACCCGGTCTTGGCTTGTTGGAGAGTGTACGGTGCGCTCTGTCGCACTCCGGTGGAGACTCAAAAACGCTGTCACCAAGGACCTCAGCCAGAAGTTCAGAAAAGAAGGTTGTTGTGAGTTTTCATAGTATGTTTAATACTTAAAAACGAAAGTTAGTTATAATCAAATATAATCAATTATATTCTTGTATAACCCACAATGAAAATGCTTCATATTTTAGGTTTTTCTATAGTTACAGTATAAACAAAACAAAGTGGTTTCAAAGTGTGCTTCAGAGCTGGGTAACTAGCTCTCGGTAAGGTTCTGCCAGACGGGGTAAATATCTCTCGAATTTCTTGGTTGTTGGCTGAGTGGAATGATTTGATGAGAGATGTGTTTGTGAATATTATAAATACCGCCACCTGTGAGGAAAATCTTCCCTCCGAATTTTTGCGGACAGGTATGGGTTTTTGAATGTTAATCCGCCGTCTGTGTCGGAAAAAGTGTATGAATATTATAAATACCGCCACCTGTGAGGAAAATCTTCCCTCCGAATTTTTGCGGACAGGTATGGGTTTTTGAATGTTATACCCGCTGTCTGTGTCGGAAAAAAACGGTATGAAACTGATGTGAATTGATTTGGTGAATGGAAAGTTGAATGCGCTTTTTATGGTCACCGGTCTTTTTACGAGGAAATACCTCTAAATTCTATCGGGAGAATTTTAAAATGTCACAACTGAATTGGGCAGTTGAAATTAAAACATTTTGGTAATAAATGTAAGACTGTGAATTAAAGTTTCATATTTGAACATGATCACAGCACCAGGTTTTTAGTATGATTATAATGTTGTAAAGAGAGAAGGTAAAAACCCTGTATTAGTTTGGACCTATTTTTCTTCAAATAAACTGAATCCCACCAGTTGGATTGGGATCATTTAAAAGACACCTGTGCCCTCCTCTCCTGCTTCAAAGGTAAGACTGCACCATGCCACACACACTTAGGTAGGAGCACACTCCATTTACTGATATCAAAATCCTTCGGGATCCCTTAAACAGATTAAAAGAGTTGTCTGAATTGAAACAGCAGTTAATTGAACCTAGGTTCTTCGGGAAGTTAATAGAGGTGAGATCTTGCTGACGTTGGTGGATCTGAGCCAAGCAGCAAACTTACATAGACTCAATAACTTCGGTCAGGTCAATTAGTAGGTCAGAGTAATTTACCGGAATAAATTATCAGGACCTCTCCGACTCTAAACATGGCGCCCAACGTGGGGCTCTGTGAAAAGTAATATTTTTACAGAGTCAAAATACAAGAACCAAAACGACCTAGTGAAAAAAGTCGATGAGTACAAATCAGTGAAATACAGGCTGAAAGTCTTGTTAAAATACCTACCCCAAATCCTAGAATATATAATTAAACCTAAAAGTGTAGTAATTTAAGTTGATACTATTGCACCGGACTGAGGGTTATATTATATCGGATATTGCTGTCTGTTAAAGAAGCTAAAGTAGGTTCTTCTTCCCCTAGCCAAATTGAGAAGCCCCTGTGGTCCCTTTAACACAGGTTTTGGTGGCTATAGTGAAGTCAGCCGTAGGAGCACTGCTCAGTACCTGTCCAATTGCTTTGAAACTTATAGGTAGGACTTGACAAAGAGCTGCGGTTTGAACTTTTGCGTTAAAACATAACGTGGGGAAGAGTTAATGGGAGATTTAATAAAGATAAACATAGGTCTAAAGGTACCTATGCTGTTGAAAAAATTTGAAGCTCGGTACATAACACTCTTAGCTGAGGTACCCGCATGTACTAGCTGAATCCAGAAAGAGAACCTAGAACCAAGTGACGGTATAGTCGGACTGTACACCCGGCGGGAGTAAAGCCTAGGAACTTGCATGTGTATAAAAGAGTGAACTTGAACCCTTAAATACATTTTTGTTTTTTTAAAACAAACAAAAATAAATAAATGGCGGACGAGGTTAGAACGCAGTTTTTAATGACTCGGAGCCAACCACACAGGGAGGGATACACAGAAGCAAAATCCGGAGCTTCTGCCCGCCCTGGTCAGCTTAGCCCAGACCCACGGGCGTACCGCGACCAAAATACTTTCCTGTCAGACTACTGTTTGACAGAGAGCAACAAGCAGGTGGTATAATGTCTGAGACCCTACCTCCACCATACAGGGATAAAAGCTCAAAAATGCCATTTTGGAGTATCTCATCTACGACTAGAAGAAAACACATTGTTAGACATGGTATTCAGGGAAAAAGGAATGTTGGAAATAATAATGTCAAATATTGAAAATCCTAAAACTGGATCAACAAACCAGGTTAATGAACCCTGCTAATAGGAAGCTAAAACATGCAGGGGAAATAGCAGTAGCTCTGGCAAAGAGAATAGGTCCTAGCATGCAAGCACAGAGTGATAATATGATAAGGACTATTAAACTGTCAGTAGGCAATGTGGTGATCAGATGACCCACAAATACCGGTTGTTTTGAATGTACTTTTAAGAAAAAACCTATGTGGGAACTATCAGCAGATATCAAGCCCCAACAATATCTTCAAAACTAATATGAGAAAGTTTTTTGCGAAGCTAAAGCTCAAATACTTTACCAAAATCAACTAAACTATTTACTTTTGACCCCTTTTTGGGAATGGGATTTTCCGTTACACAACAGAAGACTCAATTCAAGCCTTAAAGAACGCTTTAAAGACAAGTCAATGAGAGTTAAATGTGGTGCTATTTTGCTCATGAAGGAGAATACACTTTTGGAAAAAAAAAAAAATCTGCTCCCGAGGTGCTGCAGAAACACGCAGCACACGGGGTCAGAGACAGGCGTGACCTCTGGAGGGGAAGAAAATTTGAGCAGAGCACGAAAGACCATTAAAAGTTTTATGGCCTCAGCACAGAGGAAGATCTGGAGATTTTAAGGAACTCTCCCAAAGCATCCCCCACCCCAGCACAAGGGAAATCGTGTTCCTCTCACCAATGAATAAATCAACTCTTAACCAAGTCGAATCTAAAATAGACATAGCTCCAGTTGTTAAGAAAAGAGGGAGATTCAAAAAATTATCTTAACACCAGAACAATAATATCAAATATCAAAAACCAAAATAGTATGTTGAGACCAATTCTCAGAAACTAACAATGTGAGATAAGAAGAAAGCTTGAGAAGTTCATCTAGCCACGAATGATTTAGGAGGAGGTGTGGAGATAAGGAACCAGGGTGATAGAAAATATGTGTTATTCATGTCCATGACTTGATCAGGAACAGAGGAAGAATTATCTCCTGAAGAGAAGCATCTTGCACTTGCATTCAGATTTTATCCAGCCCTGAGAGAAATGTCTCAAGGTACCAAAATGTGCATATACACTCTTTATTTTTCAATATCTGAAGCTACTAAACAAACTGTTCAGGGAGCAGAAACAATGATGAGTAGATGGAGAAAATGGAAGATGATGATGTCTGATCCAGATGTGGAGTGTAGAGGACCTCAGGAAGTAAGCCACAAAGGGAAATAATGACACCTTTACAGGAAACCGCTGCTCCAAAGATAACACTGTTGACAGAGGGGAGTTTGCGAAAAGGTGACCAAGCAGCCACTTGGGCCTTTATAATGAAAACGAATTCAGGTGAAGTACTTTGCAAGCAAAAGGGTGCAATACCAGGTACAGCCTGCTGAGGAAAAGGCCATTTGTTGAGGGACTTCCTTTTGCTAAAAAAGGTAAAATAACACACATCCGTATTATTACTGATAGTGATTATTGTTAAAAAACGGGTAAAGAAGAGCTTAATAATTGGGAACAAAGGCAGTTCAAAAATGTGAAAGGTGAAGCGCTGACACATGCCCATCTATTGAGGGTCTTATTGCAGAGTTAAAGGCAGACATGTACAATGGAATCATGTCCGTAGCCATACATATAAGATATAATTTGACTATCAGGGTAATAGAGAAGTTTTACCTTGCTTAAAGCACGGGACGAGTTAACCACCTGACTGCCATATTCCCTAGAATATGGAAAAAGGGTGGAAGCATTCACGTACCACCTGAAGAAGCTCCTTAGGTTGTGTGTGAATTACACAGCAGTTTAGGCCATGTGGGCCTATTTCAGATGAGAAAATATTGTCTCCACAATAAAATCCTCTTACCAAAACTGCGATTGCACCTACAACACACATGGTCAACATGTCTTCAATGTGCAGAGGTGGATGGGTTTAAGAAAGTTCATCCTGAGCATCTTAAAATAATAGAGGAAGAACCACTAACCATTTTTAGTGCTGACATAGCAGGTCCTTTTCTGACCCGCACTCCCAGTGGGAATAAGTATTTCCTTGTGACCTTTGATAAATGGAGGGAGTCATAAACATGTTTATCCTTTGACCAGAGTAACTGGAACACAGTGTCTGCTAAAATGGCGGAACATATAAGTATTTTTCCTAAAAACTGAGAAAATAGGAATGGATAATGTCACTCACTTTAAAAATGAGAAAGTTTTGTCACCCTTGCAGGATAAAGGGAATCACACCTATCTGGTCTTTACCATATAAGTATCAGGCATTAGAGCAGCCAAAGAGTAGAGTATAAAAAACTGTAAAACAAATTGGGACATTCCAATCAATTTGACAAGGCTGAATATATTCCTATATGTATGGAAAAGCTACCTAGGGCAAAGGTCAGGTCATATCTAACTATCACACCTTTTCCGTTTAAATTCAGAAATTGTGTATGGGTGACCAGAAAGGGGCAAAGTCCAGAGAAGGGTTAGCTTAAAACTAAATCAGAAGGTTTGGATACAGTGAAGTCAATTTTCTGGGAAAGTAGTTTCACTCCAGAAGAGAGGACCGGTTCACCCGAGCCAACTGAGTTTAGAATCCAGATAGGAATATGACTGCGGCCTACCCATCCACTGTTGATGCTATCAATCTCACATCACATGACATGTTTTGCACACACACGTGGCAGTTAATGTGTTTTCTTCCACAGGAGAGGATGGCTTTTTGTGGGATCTTCCCGCAATAAGTTAGAATTTGTCTTGGTAAATTCTGTGCCAAGGGATATTTTATAGAGCAAAAGAGGGAATTTAAATCTGAGTAACAAGCAATAGCTCCAATGCAAAGGATTTAGCAGTAGAACTGTTAGAATCTATAGTGAATTATGCAAAGAAAGATGGCAAGACGAAACTTTGTCTATTAGCATATGGATCATTAGAGCTTGGATGGAGAATACCTCAGTATCAAAGAGGAAATGGAAAATAACCTTTATATTATTTTTCTCATTGTTTTTGTTTTTTTTAACTTTACACTATTAGTTTTCTTTTCAGTTATTTTTAATTGTTATACGCTTACACCCTAAAAGAGTATTCATTTAAATTTGATTTTTTTTTTAGCAGATCTCTCCTTCTTTTTTGCTGGTTCTCAAACAGCATGAAGGTGTAGGGCTGTCAGGTCGTTAAACTGATAAGAGTAAATTATGGCCCAGTGCTTTCTGCCGTTAGAGGCCAACTGAGTAAGAGGAGAAACAATCACCTTGCTGTCAATAGAAATTCCAGAGGAACATGGAGTACCAGACCCCTTGGAAGGATTCCTGGGGGAAATTGTTTCAAATGAAACAATTATTAATGAATCAGAGGTCGCATACGTGTATGATCATAACTATATGGATGATATTAGTACCTCTGGAATCTACCAAGAGGAATTGAACCTGCCAAGCGGAACTACTTCAGGCACAGGGTTTCCAGTAAAGCCAATTCCTGAAACCAGAAAACTGGTGCAGAATGGATCAGCGGCTGAGTCACCTATGACCCCGCCAGAGGAGGAGGACGATTCTTCGAGTGCTGGAGGACAGAGTGCATCTTTGCCCAAAAAACCACTCAGATCGCAGTGGATTTCCCAGGAAAGGATGACGACTACCTGATAACTGCATGGTCAGATATCAGACGCCAGGTAGCAGCAGCCCTACCTACCCCCTGCCACTGGTCCACTTCACCATCTCCAACCCGGCGACTTCGTGCTGGTCAAGGACTTCCGGAGAAAGAGCTGGAAATCCAACCGTTGGCAAGGTCCCTACCAGGTGCTCCTCATCACCCAGAAAGCGGTCAAGGTCACCGAGAGAGCCACGTGGGTCCACGCCAGCCACTGCAGGGTCGTAGTCACAGGCCAGGAGAGACGGTAGAAACAGACGACAACAAGTGATGTGTCCTAGTCACCAACGGAAGACGACAACAAGTACCACCAGCACCACACTGGCACCACATACACCTAATCTCACACTGCACACACAGGATGTCATGAGCGAGTGCCAGCTAAGCTGTTTCATATGCCTCTGGTTCCTCGTTTGTGCTATCATTGTGTGGGGACTCATTGACCTTGTCACAAAGTCATGAGCGATTATTGACGAGGTCTAAAAAATCCATAACAACTGTCGACCGAGTTATCTGGTTTTCGTTTGGAGATGTCGTCCAGCGAAAAACTGCAACCCCTCCATTGTCAAGCTCAAGGATTTACATCAGATAGCAACATGGATTTAGGAGTCTACAACAGATGGGCCCCTCGCCCAAGGACATTCCTGTACGGTACTATGTTTTCGGTGTTTTTTCACACCAGGTTCATCAAAAGGTCGTCCTGATTACACATACTGAAGAACTTTTCATGATATTGATGCTTGGAGTTTTACGGATGTAATATGTATGTGTTTTTACGATTTTATCTGTGGCTATTTGATAACTTTGCGTTTGAAAAGAGGGTGTTGAGATCTTTATATGAAGTGAATACTTAAAACGAAAGTTAATTGAGATCATGGTATGAAGTGAATACTTAAAAACGAAAGTTAATTATAAATCATACATGATCAATCATATTCTTGTATAAACCCATAATGAGAATGCTTCTTGACGGTTTTTGAATATGTATGTATGCTTACAATTTTTTCTGTTGCTATTTGATAACTTTACGTTTTGAAAAGAGGGTGTTGTGAGTTTTCATAGTATGTTTAATACTTAAAAACGAAAGTTAGTTATAATCATACATGATCAATCATATTCTTGTATAAACCCATAATGAGAATGCTTCTTGACGGTTTTTGAATATGTATGTATGCTTACAATTTTTTCTGTTGCTATTTCATAACTTTGCGTTTTGAAAAGAGGGTGTTGCGAGTTTTCATAGTATGTTTAATACTTAAAAACGAAAGTTAGTTATAATCAAATATAATCAATTATATTATTGTATAACCCACAATGAAAATGCTTCATATTTTAGGTTTTTCTATAGTTACAGTATAAACAAAACAAAGTGGTTTGTTTAGGTTGAGTTTGTAAGGTCTATGATTTATGGGTGTCTCTGATAAAGAGAGTAGGCCGTTTTCTTCCTCTCCTGTGACAGCAGTACACAGGGAGGGGGGGCTCCAGGCTTAAGGAGAAAACACATTAGAGGCCAAAAAGAGTTCATGTCCTTTTCACACTAACATGAGAAGGTGTGTCTTATGTCATAAAGCTATGGAACATGTCGGGTCATGTTTAGCCTTGTACATTAGAGGGCATGCGCAGTTTTCCACAAATTGGGTGTAGAGGAGGAGTTTGTTTTTTGGGGTTTGGATCCAGTTTTTTTTGCATAAAGAGACTGGTTTTTTGAGAGAGCGCGAGAGAGAGGGGGGAAACCCCTGGTAGACTCTCTCCCGGTAGGCTTTGTGCTTCAGAGCTGGGTAACTAGCTCTCGGTAAGGTTCTGCCAGACGGGGTAAATATCTCTCGAATTTCTTGGTTGTTGGCTGAGTGCAGAGCCCTAGAGAGATAAGAGTTACGACACTCTTTGATGTCGCCGCCAGCCGGTCACGTGGTTTATGTATGCCGGGATAGTTCAAAACGCACTTCCGTTGCAATGCTTCTCTATGGCAAAAACAACACAAACATGGTCAAAATTGTCATAGATTAAACCAACGCTGTTATTTTTTAAAGATTGCTTTCATATTTACATGATGTGGTTACACTTTGTATGGATTGGCACTATTTATAAGTTTCGTTATTTAACGATATTTTGAGGGGAAAGTGTGGTAGCACAAGCAGGCTATGTTGCTGTTACTGCTAGGGCAGTCACGTCCGTAGTATAGTTGCGCTGCGCTGTCATGTTCTTCTATGGGACAGACAGACAGCAGCGATTGCGTTATTGAATGGTAAATATATATATAAAAAAAACACACACACCCAAGTACTTTTTCAGCTGTAATTGCATTATTGCATACTTTTTAATGACAGTTTTGCATTTGGAGAGGCAGGGTGACAACGGAAAGCTTGGTAGCCTATTACTTAGATACGTTTTACATTTTTACATGACCATGTTTTAGGCTCATCCTTCATTCACTGCTGTAGAGTAGCCTATTCAGTAGGCTATTATTTGTTTAAGACTGAATAATACCTTTGAAGAACAATCATTAAACTAGTGTGTATATTACAATACAAAGGAATCTATCCTAGCATGCCATCAAGCATTAAAAAGTAGCACTAGGCTAGTTGTACAGTACAGATGAGTTAACAAGGAACAGTACAAAAAAAAAAAAGTACAGTCAACATGTCACATAATGAAATGTTAGTATATCCCAAAATTCAATGAAATATTAAATGAAATATTTATCACAAACGCCACCTCATTTCTACTAGTGCTAGCAGTTAAGTCATATCATACAGAAAAAGCCGACTAAGGATGGCTGACACGGTCAGGTTCAGCAGATAAAAACCAAAATAACAATAAAAACACATAATCAATCTAAATCCTGCTTGTTAGTTAGCCAGCATCATAGATATATAAGCTGCTAGCGATTCATTACTGAAATATTACCTTCAAAGCTGACGAAGTCGCGCTAGCTAACTAGCAGGCAATGCTAGCTACATTGGTTGTAACAACCAAGATAAAATATAGATAATTACGCTGTGCATATACAAATGAAGACCAGTATAAGCATCATAAAGGGCCTCTGATACAATATAGACAGTTGACAATTCAAAAGAGTTCGATATTTCAGCAACTTACCTCTGGAACTAATCGACGCGAGTGAATGAGGTTCAACGCCCAAATGACAATATTTGGAACTATTTCGATGTCCATACCCCGGAAGTAGGCGCCGCCATTTTTTACAACGGAGGTCTATGGGAGTGTCGTAACTCTTATCTCTCTAGGGCTCTGGCTGAGTGGAATGATTTGATGAGAGATGTGTTTGTGAATATTATAAATACCGCCACCTGTGAGGAAAATCTTCCCTCCGAATTTTTGCGGACAGGTATGGGTTTTTGAATGTTAATCCGCCGTCTGTGTCGGAAAAAGTGTATGAATATTATAAATACCGCCACCTGTGAGGAAAATCTTCCCTCCGAATTTTTGCGGACAGGTATGGGTTTTTGAATGTTATACCCGCTGTCTGTGTCGGAAAAAACGGTATGAAACTGATGTGAATTGATTTGGTGAATGGAAAGTTGAATGCGCTTTTTATGGTCACCGGTCTTTTTACGAGGAAATACCTCTAAATTCTATCGGGAGAATTTTAAAATGTCACAACTGAATTGGGCAGTTGAAATTAAAACATTTTGGTAATAAATGTAAGACTGTGAATTAAAGTTTCATATTTGAACATGATCACAGCACCAGGTTTTTAGTATGATTATAATGTTGTAAAGAGAGAAGGTAAAAACCCTGTATTAGTTTGGACCTATTTTTCTTCAAATAAACTGAATCCCACCAGTTGGATTGGGATAATTTAAAAGACACCTGTGCCCTCCTCTCCTGCTTCAAAGGTAAGATTGCACCCTGCCACACACACTTAGGTAGGAGCACACTCCATTTACTGATATCAAAATCCTTCGGGATCCCTTAAACAGATTAAAAGAGTTGTCTGAATTGAAACAGCAGTTAATTGAACCTAGGTTCTTCGGGAAGTTAATAGAGGTGAGATCTTGCTGACGTTGGTGGATCTGAGCCAAGCAGCAAACTTACATAGACTCAATAACTTCGGTCAGGTCAATTAGTAGGTCAGAGTAATTTCCCGGAATAAATTATCAGGACCTCTCCGACTCTAAACAAGGTGGAGGGGTGAGGCCCTTCGATGGACTCAGGTAGACCAATGATCCTGATATTGTTACGGCGGCTGCGAGACTCGAGGTCCGTCAACTTAGCTTGTAGCTTAGTATTATTCTCAGCTAGCTTAGCACACATCGATTCCAAACTTTGTATGCGTCCTTCTTGTTCGTTAGCGTTGGATTCAAGCGAATTAATTGAGTGGGTATGATCGGAGACTGTGGTTTGAATGCAGTCTAGCTTCGCTTCGAGCGTAGATATAGTAGCCTTGAAATCCGCAGAGATAGCATTCCGGTGTTGTTCCAGGTAGTTAGCCAAGGCCGCCATGTTGAAGTCACCGCCATTTGCCGCCGGCACGGTAGACTGCTCCTTCTTGCCCGATCTCTGCTGCTTGGAAGCCATAATCCAGCACCAGAGTGTTTAGAGAGGAATAATTATCCACCTGGAGATGGCCAAAGCCAAAACTATGGGGATTTAAAATAGTCAATGAATAAAAGTTACGGGAGCTAGATTCGACACTGCCTACTCCATCTTGCCCCACCGGAAGTCCAAGATATACTTTATTGATCCCAAGTTGGAAACATTTGCATTACATCAGCATGTGTAACAGTTGTAAATATGCAGTGGTGTTTATTTGTAAATCATTTAGTATAATCACACAAATTCTGTGTTTTATATTTAATAATTCTGTGTTCTTTATTCATTGAATGTTCAATACCTGACAAGGTCGGAGATGAAAAACCTGGGTCGCAGGTTCCTCAACAGTGCATTACAAGACATCTATCGATATGTGTGTATACCTCCACCATTAAACTGTCGTATTATGCACATTTCTTATACTATCTACATACATCTTATAAGAGTATAATACATATGTATAATATCAGTTAAAAATAAGTGCTTCAACATACAGTACAGAGGTGTTCATCAGTGGCCCTCTACCGCCAGTCAGAAGAGGAGTGGAGAGATTCAGCAGATTGTTTGCACTGAACACCTGGCTTTCAACTGCCTGTACTGACCATTTTGTCAATTTTATTGACAATTTTAACTTTTTCTGAGATCGCAGACTTCTTTTCAAGGCAAATGGAGTTTGTCTGAAACAAGTCAGGAGTGAAATTGTTTATCTCTAACATATTCAACTGCCTGCGTCATCAATCTGTTCCCTCTGCCAAGGAACAAGCGGCATCAATCTGTTCCCTCTGCCAAGGACAAGCGGCAAGAGGAATCAAAACAGGAGAAAGACACAACACATCGCGCAGAAAACCCTGAGGAATTATCACTGCACCCGCCTGAGGAATGTTCTATGAGACACATGGAGGAGTCTCCACTGCCCGTCACCCCCCCCCCCCCCCTGTCAACGCCTTTGAGGATACTCTTCATTCATCCCCCAGCTCTCTCTACTCTCCGCTCACCCTTTCACCCTCGCCCACCCCCCTGGAGTTTGATGACCGCATGAAGGCGACACGCAGGGCTGGCACCGATTCCTTCCTGGAGTCCAATAACCAAACTAAGGCGATACGCAGGGCTGGCAGCATGTCCTTTACTCCCGCTCCTCAACGACGCCCACCAAAATCACTGAAGCAGAGACGCGCACCATCTCCCCCGTCGTCATCAAGAAAGCATCTGCAGTCTCCGAAGCCTGATAAGGATGTGTGTGTACAAAATGCAACTAACTCTTACTGATATGTGCTGGGTCCAGGCTCAAGGGCGTATGGCACTCTCAACTCTTTCCAGGACATCCCGGGGCCCTGCCTGCCTATAGCTTTGCCGATATCTGTGTTGATAGGTAATAGATTAAGAGCGGTGAATCATCTTAGATACAGGAAACGCTCAAACGTTTGTGTGAGTTTATCTAATTTAGCAGTGATTCCATGTCAGCCACAGCTTGTTACAAAAAACATGACTGATAGTGTGTTTAACAAACTTAAACTAGCTTTATTAAATGTCAGGTCTTTGGCAGGAAAAACATTTTTAATCAATGATTTTATCACTGAGCACAATCTCGATTTTATGTTTTAACAGAAACTTGGATTGAACAAAATAACAGTGCAGCTGTTCTTATCGAATCAACACCTCCCAACTTTAGTTTTATGAGTCAGGAAAGAATGCATAGGAAAGGGGGTGGAGTTGCTATTCTGTTCAATGATTCCCTTCAATGCAGGAAGACATCTTATGGGAACTTTGATTCTTTTGAATATGTGGCCCTTCAGCTGAAATGCTCCTTTCGAGCTCTGTTCCTAAATATCTATAGACCACCCAAATACTGTGCAAGCTTTTTTGATGACTTTACTGAACTGCTGTCTATAGTGTGTATTGACTTTGACCGTCTAGTCATTGTTGGTGATTTTAACATCCATGTTGACAACCCCCAGGACAGAGGGGCAAAATAACTGTTTTGTGTTCTTGATAGCTATGGACTGACTCAGCATGTGACGGAACCCACGCACAATAAGGGGCACACTCTGGACTTAATTATCTCAAAGGGTCTGAATATCTCTAAGGTTGTGGTGACTGATGTTGCACTCTCTGACCATTCCTGTGTTTTCTTTGAAAGCTC
This sequence comes from Gymnodraco acuticeps, assembly GCF_902827175.1. Lineage (NCBI taxonomy): Eukaryota > Metazoa > Chordata > Actinopteri > Perciformes > Bathydraconidae > Gymnodraco > Gymnodraco acuticeps. The sequence goes on from NW_022989995.1 coordinate 28,513, forward strand.
TATTTCTGTTCACAAAAATGTTCAAAAAGAGGTAACCACAAAGCGATATTTAACTGAAAATACTAGGGAAATGTTTACTCAGAATTTTTCTTCCACACTTGCCCCTGCTAACATCTCAGTAAATGAGCTAGTAGATCATTTTAATTAAAAAATTTAAAATGTTATAGATGCCATTGCTCCAACTAAGGTAAAGGAAGTGACTGGGAAGAAAATATCTCCATGGAGAAAGGCCATTTCCGTGAGAGCAGAAAAAAGACAGTGTCGAAAAGCTGAACGTAGGTGGCGAAAAACAAATCTCCAGGTTCACTTTGAAATCTATAAAGAGAGACTTGGCCTTTATAATTTGGAATTGAAAAATGCACGACAATCGTTCTTCTCTGACATCATTACCAAAAACAAAAACAACGCACGTGCCTTGTTTGCTACCGTCGACAGACTAACTAACCCCCCAGTGTCAGTAGCCTCTGAATTTCTATCCACCAGGGCGTGCAATGATTTTGCCTCCTTTTTCACTGACAAAATTCAGAAAATCAGACAAGCAGTCAGTGCCTCTGCATCAGGTACAGCAAATGTGTTGTCTCTGTGTCCACTTAACATCAATTCAAACACCATGACACAATTCCATCAGATTAATGATAAAAACCTAGAGGACATTATACAACTTCTGAAATCCTCCTCCTGCTGCCTTGATATTATTCCAACAGGATTTTTCAAAGATGTTTTGCCTTGCATGGCCTCAGATCTACTTCATATAGTAAACAAATGTCTTCACTCAGGTATTTTTCCACAGGCCCTGAAAACTGCAGTCATGAAACCGCTCTTAAAAAAGAATAATCTAGATGCTACAGTAATGAACAATTACAGGCCCATATCAAACCTGTCAGTTCTAGGTAAAATCATTGAAAAAGTTGTTTTTCAACAGTTGAGTAATTTCTTGCATTTAAATAACTATTTCGATGCGTTCCAGTCAGGCTTTCGTCCAAACCACAGCACTGAGACTGCTCTTGTAAAGGTCTTTAATGACATCCACTTAAACACAGACAGTGGCAGAACTTCAGTGTTAGTGTTATTAGATCTCAGTGCTGCGTTTGACACTGTTGACCACAGCATATTACTAGACCGACTGGAAAACTGGGTGGGACTTTCGGAAACAGTTCTAAATTGGTTTGAATCCTATTTAAAGGACAGAAACAACTTTGTTTCTATAGGTAAATACACATCTGAGTTGACAAATATGACATGTGGGGTACCTCAAGGCTCCATCTTGGGGCCTCTTCTTTTTAACATCTACATGCTACCACTGGCTCAGATAATGAAAAACAACAAAATAAGTTACCATAGCTATGCGGATGACACACACATTTACGTAACAATTTCACCAGGAGACTATGCTCCAATTCAAACACTGAGTAAGTGCATTGAACAAATCAATGACTGGATGTGTCAGAACTTTCTCCAATTAAACAAAGATAAAACTGAGGTAATGGTTTTTGGAGCGAAGGCACCAGGGTGGGTGGAAGGGGACCGGAGGAGGGACACAAAACTAGAGCCAACAGGGTGGGTGGAGGGGGTCTGGAGGACGGGCTTGGGCTGACAGCCCAGGGGCAAGGCAGAGCTTGAAAAGGGGGTTATGGAGGGGTGAAGGCAGTGGCAGGAAGAGTCAGGGGGCCGGGCCCGAGGGCGAGGACCGCGGCACTCAGGGGGCAGGGCTCGAGGGCGAAGACCGCGGCTCTCAGGGGGCCGGGCTCGAGGGCGAAGACCGCGGCTCACAGGGGGCCGGGCTCGAGGGCGAAGACCGCGGCTCTCAGGGGGCCGGGCTCGAGGGCGAAGACCGCGGCTCTCAGGGGGCCGAGCTCGAGGGCGAAGACCGCGGCTATTAGGAGGCCGGGCAGAACCCGGTGTCGGCCGGACAGGAACCGGCGCTGGTGGGACAGGCCTCGGCAGGATCCCCCATGGAAGAGGACCAGGAGTTGGCAGGACCCCCACCAGGAGGGCAGTCGGCGGGACCCCCAACGGGACAGGACACAGGATTGACAGGACCCCCGGCAGGAGAGCAGCCGGCGGAACCTCCAACAGGACAGGACACAGGGTTGAGGGGGGGGGGTGAGTGTTCTGTTCTGTCTCTGAATATTGTAGCCTTGAAATAAAGGAATTATTTTGTCACTTAAATCTGCATTTGGGTCCTGCTTCCTGCACACCGTAACATTACGAACCGACCAACAATGGACCCAGCGGATTTTAATTTTGATTTGGACTTGTTATCCCTAGAGTACACTCTTCAAAGTCATTATGCTGAATGGAGTAGAACCTTGGCTAAAAGGGACAAAGAGGCTGTCCTCAAAAAGGCACAAATGGAGGTGGACAACATGCCATGGTTGAGAGGCTCATTGCCTGAGTTTCTCAGAGATTTCTCACGCAGCCCTGAGTGCCAGTCCCCATTCTCTGACCCTTTCTTGGGATCCCGCCTGGCGTTTGGAGGTCCACGGAGCCTCCAAAAGACTTCTAAAAGACGCAAGGTCAGGAAGCCAGCTCGTACTCAGGTACCGGTCCTAGCAGCCATGGTTCCGGCTCCAGAGCCGGCCCATACAGCCATGTTTCCGGCTTCAGAACGGGATCTTACAGCCATGTTGCCGGCTTCAGAACCGGACCTTACAGCCATGATTCTGGCTTCAATTCCGGCTCCAGAGCCGGCCCATACAGCCATGTTTCCGGCTTCAGAACTGGATCATACAGCCATATTTCCGGCCATGGTTCCAGACCTAGTACAGTCCCCAGCAGCCATGGTTTCAGCCCCAGTTCTGGCCAGAGCAGCCATGGTCCCGGCCCCAGTCCCGGCCCCAGCTGCCACAGTCCCCTATCCAGTTCCCCCTTAAGTCCCCTCTCGTGTCCCTTCTCTAGTCCCTCCTCTAGCCCCTCCTCTAGTCTCTCCTCTAGTCCCCTCTGGAGTCCCCTCTCCAGTCCCCTCTGGAGTCCCCTCTCGAGTTCCCTCCTCTAGTCCCTCCTCTAGTCCCTCCTTTAGTCCCTCCTCTAGTCCCTCCTCTAGTCCCTCCTCGAGTCCCCTCTCTAGTTCCCCTCTCGAGTCCCCTCTCGAGTTCCCTTCTCTAGTTCCTCCTCTAGTCCCTCCTCTAGTCTCTCCTCTAGTCCCCTCTGGAGTCCCCTCTCCAGTCCCCTCTCGAGTTCCCTCCTCTAGTCCCTCCTTTAGTCCCTCCTTTAGTCCCTCCTCTAGTCCCCCCTCGAGTCCCCTCTCTAGTTCCCCTCTCAAGTCCCCTCTCGAGTTCCCTTCTCTAGTTCCTCCTCTAGTTCCTCCTCTAGTCCCTCCTCTAGTCCCTCCTCTAGTCTCTCCTCTAGTCCCCTCTGGAGTCCCCTCTCTAGTTCCCCTCTCGAGTCTCCTCTCGAGTCTCCTCTCGAGTCCCCTCTCGAGTTCCCCCTTGGTTCCCCTCTCGAGTTCCTCCTTGGTTCCCCTCTCGAGTCTCCTCTCGAGTCTCCTCTCGAGTCCCTACTTGAGTCATGTCTCAAGTCCCTACCCAATGTCCTGGTCCGTTGGAGGTTCCACTGGGGGTCCTGCCAACTCCATGTCTGTCTCGTTGGAGGTCCCGCCGTCTACTCTCCTGCCGGGGGTCCTGCCAATCCCATGTCCTGTCCCGTTGGGGGTCCCGCCGTCTACTCTCCTGCCGGGGGTCCTGCCAATCCCATGTCCTATGCCGATGGAGGTTCCGCCGGGGGTCCTGCCAGCCCTGTGTGCTGTCCCGTTGGGGGTCCCGCCGACTGCCCTTCTGCCGGGGGTCCTGTCAACCCTGTGTCCTGTCCTGTTGGAGGTTCCGCCGACTGCCCTTCTGCCGGGGGTCCTGTCAACCCTGTGTCCTGTCCCGTTGGGGGTCCCGCCGACTGCCCTCCTGGCGGGGGTCCTGCCAACTCCGTGGGGGATCCTGCCGAGGCTTGTCCCACCAGCGCCGGTTCCTGTCCGGCCGACACCGGGTTCTGCCCGGCCCCCTGAGAGCCGCGGTCTTCGCCCTCGAGCCCTGCCCCCTGAGTGCCGCGGTCCTCGCCCTCGGGCCCGGCCCCCTGACTCTTCCTGCCACTGCCTTCGCCCCTCCATAACCCCCTTTTCAAGCTCTGCCTTGCCCCTGGGCTGTCAGCCCAAGCCCGTCCTCCAGACCCCCTCCACCCACCCTGTTGGCCCTAGTTTTGTGTCCCTCCTCCGGTCCCCCTCCACCCACCCTGGTGGCCTAGCAATACGTCCCTCCTCCGGACCCCCTCCGCCCACCCTGCTTGTGGTTTTGGACTTTTTGTGGTTTTGTTTTGGGACGTCTGGGATCCGTCCCTTGAGGGGGGGGGTACTGTTAGGATCTGTCTGTGTTGTAGTTTTGTATGTCTGGTTATGGGTATTTTCATCCTTGTATATTGTCTGGTCCTTCTTCCTGTGTTTTTCCTCCTGTCGTTAGTTTCCCTGGTGTATCTAGTTGTCTGATTGTTTTCACCTGTGGCCCTTGTGTTTCTCCTCCCCTGCCCGGCTGTGTCTCGTCTTGCGATTACCCCTTCCTGTATTTAGTCTTGTCTCTTCCTGTGTTCAGTGTCGGTTCGTCTTGTGTTGTGAGTAAACTGCGGTGAGTGTTCTGTTCTGTCTCTGAATATTGTAGCCTTGAAATAAAGGAATTATTTTGTCACTTAAATCTGCATTTGGGTCCTGCTTCCTGCACAAAGAACGTAACAAGATGCCCTCAGACACTGTTTCCTGCAAGATGTTGCGGGAGGGCCCCGGTACCGGGGTCTCTCTGGCTTAACAGGTTAAAAGGGTTAACCCACACAAGGACCCTGGACCTGATGGCATCCCTGGCCGTGTTCTCAGGGTGTGTGCAGTTCAGCTGGCAGAGGTGTTCACAGACATCTTCAACAGGTCCCTGCTGCAGTCTGTAGTCCCCACATGTTTCAAACACTCTACCATCGTTCCTGTCCCCAAAAAGACAAAAATCACCAGCCTCAATGACTACCGCCCAGTAGCACTCACCTCCATCATCATGAAGCTCTGAGCGGTTAGTCAAAACCTTCATCACCTCCTCCCTCCCCGACTCTCTGGACCCCCTGCAGTCTGCCTACAGAGCAAACAGGTCCACAGACGACGCCATAGCCCTCACCATCCACACTGCCCTCTCACACCTGGACCAGAGGAACACATATGTGAGAATGCTGTTCATTGATTACAGTTCAGCCTTCAATACCATTGTGCCCTCCAAGCTGGTCATCAAGCTCAGAGACCTCGGGCTCAACAGCGCCCTCTGTGATTGGATCCTGAACTTCCTGACGGGCAGACCCCAGGCAGTGCGGGTGGGAAACATCACATCCTCCACCTTGATCCTCAACACTGGAGCCCCTCAAGGCTGCGTGCTCAGCCCTCTCCTCTACTCCCTGTTCACACACGACTGCGTGGCCACACACAGCTCCAACACCATCGTGAAGTTTGCTGACGACACGACCGTCATCAGCCAGATCACAGACGGCGACGAGACGGCGTACAGAGAGGAGGTCGGAAAACTGACATCTTGGTGCCAGGATAACAACCTCCATCTCAACGTCAGCAAAACCAAGGAGCTGATTGTGGATTACAGGAAGCAGCAGAGAGAGGGACACGCCCCCATCGCCATCAATGGGACTACGGTGGAGAGAGTCAGCAGCTTCAGGTTCCTCGGTGTCCACATCACTGAGGACCTGACATGAACTCATCAATGAGGACCTGACATGGACTCATCACACTAACACCATCACCAAGAAAGCTCGACAGCGGCTCTTCTTCGTCCGCAGGCTGAGGAGGTTCAACATGGACTCCAGGATACTCTGCTACTTCTACAGGTGCCCCATAGAGAGGATCCTGACCTTCTACAGGTGCACCATAGAGAGGATCCTGACTTCTACAGGTGCACCATAGAGAGTATCCTGACCTTCTACAGGTGCACCATAGAGAGGATCCTGACCTTCAGGTGCACCATAGAGAGGATCCTGACCTTCTACAGGTGCACCATAGAGAGGATCCTGACCTTCAGGTGCTCCATAGAGAGTATCCTGACCTTCTACAGGTGCACCATAGAGAGCATCCTGACCTTCAGGTGCACCATAGAGAGCATCCTGACCTTCTACAGGTGCACCATAGAGAGGATCCTGACCTTCAGTTGCTCCATAGAGAGGATCCTGACCTTCTACACGTGCACCATAGAGAGGATCCTGACCTTCTACAGGTGCACCATAGAGAGCATCCTGACTGGCTGCATCATGGCCTGGTACGGCAGCTGCACCGCCCTCAATCGTAAGGCTTTACAGAGGGTGGTGAAAACTGCAGAGAACATCACCAGGACGGAGCTGCCATCCATGGAGGACCTATAATCCCAGCGGCTCAGGAAGAAAGCCCTCAGGATTATCAAAGACCCCCGTCACCCCAGCCACAAACTGTTCTGTCTGCTGCCGTCTGGCAGGTGGTACCGCAGCATCCGGACTAAAACCAGACTCAGAGACAGCTTCATCCCGCAGGCCATACGACTGTTAAACACCTGAAGTGTTGAAACAATTTCATAACATTCATCTGCTACTTAGTAATTATTTATCTATTATCTAATATATCATTCCAATAACTTGTATATAGACTCGTATTGCACTATTCCTCTTTTTTTTTCTCACTTTTTTTCAAAACTATTTTTCTTTTCGTATTACTTTTAATATAGTAAACTCCCGTATTATATCTGCTCTCTGATAACACAGAGAGTTGCAAGCAGCTATTGTCTGAGATCGCATGATGTAGTATTGTTAGATGTGCCAAGAGCAAGGACTGTCTTAGGTAAGACAGCTTTTATGTGCGCAGCTCCACTTGCTTGGAACAGACTTCAGCAAGAATTGAAACTGAGCAATCTCATTCCTCTGCATGTTTTTAAAGCTAGGCTAAATGAAATGCTTGTTGAAAACTGGTCACCATGGGAAACCGTGCTTTCTCCTCCCTGGGTCCACGTCTGTGGAATCCGTTTCCAGAGAACATACGGACCTCGGCATCACTCTCAGTTTTTAGGAAATGCCTCAAGACCCACCTGTTCCACACCGCATTTTACTAACTGTCCTTTACTTTATTTATTTATTTTATTTTAAACCTTTTATGCTCTTAACCTTTTATTTTAATTTTTTATATTATCATATTTTATTCAATATGCTCCTTAGATATCTTTTTATTTTATTTGTTTTATTATTTTCTCCTTATAGCTTTGTGAAGTACCTTGAGATTACGTTGTTTTTAAAGTGTGCTATATAAATCAAATGTATTATTGTTATTATTATTATTACAATGGCGTTTGTTAGCAACCAGAAAATGTCACCAGTAATGACAAACAGATGAGAATGCTGCGTGGGGTCTGGGTGCCGTGTTGGCGGGACGTTGCGGGGCTCGCTGCTCCGCCCTTTGAGGCTCGAGGAGTGGACAGTGTGAGCTGGATTACTGGTGTCGTTTCTTGGTTGCTGCGTGGGGTCTGCGAGACACCACGGAACCCAGCCTGAACTCAGCCTGAGCACACACACGTGAGTGTGTGGCGAACTGTGAATGGAGATCCATGCAGCTGCAGCTGAGAACATATATGGCTGAGTGAGTGTGTGTGTGTGTGTATGAGGACCTCCACGGATTGGTCCATTTGGACCAAAGAAACAAATTGAAAAAGACAAATGTCCAACGAGGCGTTCTGGGGCAGCATAAACAGGTATTTTCTGTGTTAGAGTTTTACTTGCCACAGGGTGTACTTTGAGGGTTTTTGACTCTTTGAGGGTTTTTGACTCTGCAGACCATTTACATGCAGAAAAAGCTACATAACACACAGGTGACGGGTAATAACCGGAAAAGCATGACATGGGACCTTTAAGATCACGGAGGTTTCAATGGGGTGTAGTGGATTTATTTAGAATATGGAAATCAAATCCTTTATCCTCTCAGAAAGAATGAAACAACGACATGCATGCTAACAAGAGTGGAATTGAATGTCTTAATGGAGTGTGAAATGAGTTCCTTTTTGCAGGAAAGTGATTACTGATAACATAAAGGAAGCTTTCTATCTGCTAAGCCTGCTACCTGTCATGGTCACCCAAATACATCACACTCATGACATAATCTGCTCACACTCATCCATGAATTCTGATACTCAGCTGGTGGTGAGTGTGTACAGTATGGGCAGTGTGTTTGCAGGGAAGGGAAACTGTGGAGGATAAGTGGGATGAGTGATGACTGCAGTGTCCCAGGATCTCTTTAAGGACACTAGCATGAGGAATTTGGCAGAGACGTAAGCTGTGGAGGCCATGTCATGACAGCTTTCACACACACATACACACTGCTAATACACAGCTGATTCCACACTGAGCATACATGTTAATTTACCTTGTTGATACTCTTCTTGTATCTGCGATTTACAGCCGACAAGGCTGGGCCTGATAAAGTCATAAAAAGACTGCTGCGTTGTGTCTGTGGATCCGAAATGTTAGGATAACCAGAGTAAAAGTCTGAAGCCGTAGAGAGCGCAGTGTTCCTCTCACCTGGAAATAACAAGTGTTGGACTGCTGATTATGTCATTCTTAGCATCTCAGCAGTGAAGGAGCTAAAGGTGATGCACTCTGAGCCTTCTGCAAATGAGCTTTAATAATAATAATACATGACATTTATATAGCGCTTTTCCTGGTGCTCAAAGCGCTTTACAAGCAAGTAAAACTAAATAACAACAAAAGTAAAAAGTGCTAAGCTAGGTGGTAGTAGCGTATATTGTTGTGTATCTTATATTATCGTCGAAGATATGTCGGTGTTTGGTGTAATTGCATTAGCTTACTTGAAGTTAGGACTGTAAGACTTTTTCTGTGCATTTAAACACAGCAATGGCATAAACAAGTGTTAACTTCCACTGAACATAGCCTATTGTTGGTGTACGCTCACAAATATATCAGTGATTCAATTAGAAAGGCATATGAGTCGTTAAAAGAAACTTCCTTAAACATTTAAATTCAAAATTAAACAGGCAAATCCAATCAGCTGAAAGCATGTCTTTGCTAGTGTGGAACTACTAACCCTGTGTCACAGAGCCCCCACACTAGGGATGTGCATCTCCATCACTGAGGCCGATGCGATGCGCATCTCGATACGTTGCCAACGATACGATACATTAACGATACATTTGAAACACCAGGCGATGCGATACGATACGATTCACCCCTGTTGCGATACAGTTCGATACGATTTGATTCAACATTATGCGATACGGGGCGTTACGATACGATTCAACACGATGCAAAATAATGATACTTCAATGTGGTACGACAGAGGATTTTTGTTTTATTCCTTATATGCAGCAAAAGATACATTAACAAAAAAGTGCTTTACATATTTGGTTCTCTCTATAGTACTGCGCATCCCATTATGCTGTTTTTTTTTACCTTAAAGCACTCTCCAGATTACACTACAATTGTATAACACCTCACAGTTAAACAATGTAAGGATGCATTGCTCATGATTAACAATGTGCAAATAACAGCTACCATAGTGCAATGCCCATACAGCTGCCAGCCTGATGTGCTGAACACTCATCCATAGGCTAACTCACCAGTGAGCAGAAAGCAGTGGGTTCTATATGAACAATAAAGAATACAAAGAACCTTTCACAAACAGGTATTTCATAACTGCTTACAGTAAGGAAGACATTTAAACTATTATTGGCCGTCACAGTCTGCTGTAAACTAAACACCACTCTCTGACAGAACACCTCACTGAGTGATTTCACTCTGTCTAACTTTCAGGTTTCTCTTTTCAGCCGCAGACCCCATGTCGCCTCTTTATGTGCATCGCTAAGTTCCTCGTACTACTTGTGTACTTTAAAGCGGCTCGGCATCGTTTACAATTTGCAAGCGATTTTTCAAGTTGACCGTCTTTCTTGAAAAATCCGAAGTGTTGCCAAACGTTTGATTTATAGGTATTTTTCAGTGCGCTGTGTTTCTCTTTCTCCTCGACTTCCATGTGTGTTGATAACTGAGACTCTCGGCCTCCGTAGTGTTTCTCTTTCTCCTCGACTTCCATGTGTGTTGATAACTGAGACTCTCGGCCTCCGTAGTGTTTCTCTTTCTCCTCGACTTCCATGTGTGTTGATAACTGAGACTCTCGGCCTCCGTAGTGTTTCTCTTTCTCCTCGACTTCCATGTGTGTTGATAACTGAGACTCTCGGCCTCCGTAGTGTTTCTCTTTCTCCTCGACTTCCATGTGTGTTGATAACTGAGACTCTCGGCCTCCGTAGTGCGAAGCAAAGATCAATGGTCGTCTCTGCTGAGTGCTGACAGGATGAGGGGATATTATATGAATGAATCGTTTTTTTACCGATGCAAAAGACGCTACAATCGATGCATCGCGAGTTCAACCCAAACTGTAGCCGATGTGCACTCTTTCAACCGTTGCACTCGCATCTTGAACGTTAATGCCGGTGCACCGATGCAAATCGGTGAATCTTAACATTCCTACTGCACACACTTTGTGTTAACCTGAGGGCTGAAAGAGTGACCCTGAGTAGTTCAGCAGGATGCTGTCACAACATTTCAAGAAGACCTCAGTGAGAGGGGTCTTGTCATGTCTGGGGTAACAAAGTGAAAGCAGATTGAAGATGATTCTAGATGTTTGGTCTGCATAGAAACAACTTGTTAGATAGAATCAGTGAATGTTCAGGCTGTTGATGGTTTCAGATGTCGGGCTGAGAAAACAGACGGGGGGCTCAGCCTGATGAATTGCCGCTGACTCCTGACCTCCGTGTGTTTTGGAAATGTTTGCCTGGCGGACAAACAATGGTTGGCACACGGCCAGGCTGGAGGCTGCCAAACTGGCACCCCCACCACCCCTACCACCCCTTCTCCACCCCCCCTCCCGCTTCTCCATCAGTCCCCGACACTGCGGTGCCAGTGCACACATCCTGCCTTTGTGGGCCAGGAATTCTAAGAACTCAGATTGCTGCCCAACAAGGTGCTCCCCCCCCCCTCCTCCACCATCTCGGTGGTTCCAGCTTGCGGTCGGGGGTCTGGGTGGCTGATGTGGAGGGATGGTGTGCTCTCTCTGCACACAGTAGCATCACAACAACACCTGCTCTCAGGAAGTGAGCTGTGTGCAGCGACTTACAACTTCAGCCTCAGTGTTTGAAGAGGTTTTCCAGTTGGGCTGTGGGGGGGACTAAGGCTAGTGTTTTCTTATGTTTAAATATGACTTTTTAACGGCTAAAAGTGTGAAAGTCGCTCCTAAAAATTACTTTCCTTTAAAGCTGCATTCTAAAGGAGAGGATAAGGGAAACATATTTTCTCCCAGTTTTAGACACTTGGTGAATCCAAACCAAGTTAAGGTTAAAATAGGTTTGTTACTAAACTTAAGTAACATACTTAAGTATGTTATAGAGTTAGGTGTTTTGGTAAACTAATGCATACGCTCATGTTAAATTAGTTAAAATAGGTCAACGTTCCCTTTTAGTTTCATACGGGACCTGAACAGCAGTCTGCTCTCCGACCCATTCATCCACCGTGATTAAATATGGTTCCTCTATATGGAACTGCATTACTCCAACAATTTATAGCACCTAAAACATACTATAATCAATATTCTACAAATCAAATCATAAAGTGTGATGAACACATAACTATTTTACAACTAGGTTCCCTCCCTAGCTCTCTGGAGTATTTCAGCAGCTATTTTATACAAGACAGCAAACAGACTTGTTAGTGAACGTAGGCAAGGCAAGGCAAGGCAAGGCAAGTTTATTTATATAGCACTTTTCAACACAAGGCAATTCAAAGTGCTTTACAAAAAATGAAAGACATTAAGAAAATGGCATTTAAAATCAGTAGCAAATGTTCCAACGTAGGGGAACATTTATCCTTATTAGCCATGTATTTCCAAAGGGAAGTAAATGGCTAATAAGGATAAATGTACACCAAATACAGAGCTAAAGGGTCAGTGAGTAATGGACCTGAATCAGATGGCCAGATAAATGCCTGTAAGCAGCCATTAGAAGTTTTCCAAATGAATCTCCAAAGTGTGAATATGTTGTGTTGAGCGATGGGTTTTAAAAGCAGTGTCTGCTGATTGAAAGAGAAACTTCACAGCAGTTTCTGTTCTATTTCCTGCACTCAGCTGGCTACACTGAGGTGGCCGAGTCCTTGAAGGGTGTGTCAGTGAAAACACTGCAGGGGGCACTGCTACAGCCCAGAGCATTGATGCAGCTCTTCAGCTATACATCTTATATATTTCTATATAATTGAACTGTTGGGAGTTTGAGCATTCATATTCCCTTGACAACTTGGAACCATGTTTTACTAGTGTTTCCTGATCAAAGGTCCCACAGACAGGAGCTGCTACTTCTTCTGTAATTATGCTATGAGTAATCCCTGCATCATATTCATGATATTTTGTAACTATGATATTTACATGTATAAGTTACTTTTGTTTCGACAGATCTGTTGTATTGTCAACAGACTGTGAAGGATGCACCATGTTTTTCAGGGAGACCTTCAGCAGCCTTATCAAATGTGCCAAATTACATTTCCCATGTTTCACAACAGCACAAGCCAACGCTTAATGTGCAGACCTTCCTGCTCTCCAACAAAACACTTTTTTACGGGCTCCTGGGATGACAATGGGAATGCCGTTTTGCCTACCAATCATGGGAACCTGAGGACAGGCCTGTATTTCCTGGAATGCGGCCCATTCGGAAAGAGATGGAGGGAACACAGGATGTCCTGAGCACAGTGTCCCGCAGCAGCAGGGAGGACAGAGTGGAAGACTTGTTCACAGGAACTTCACCACTTCCTCTGGTAAACACTCCACCATCACGGAAAGGGATTCCCCACCTGAAATCTGCTTTCCATTACTACTGCCCTAGGTTCTCAAAGCCTGACGTACAGTTTGCCAGTCCACAATAACAACGTGATCTGAGGATACTCTGTCAGGACTTCATACCAACAAACAGCAGCACCTCCCTCTGGACACTCCAGCTTTATTGAAGGGGAGAGTCAGTGATATCACAGCGGGGGCGGGGGCATGTGTGTCTATAAGTAGTTGGAGAAGGCGCTCTGTGAGTAGAGTTGAGCTGACCTGTGCCAACAGCAGCACACTGTCGAGCAGACGGGTGTACCTCTGGTGCACAGACTGTGGATACATTTCATCCTGGAGCTCATAAAGCAAACGTCCTTCTCTCTGGACTTTGGACGGTCGACCTGAACATCTTCTAACTTCTACAGTTCTTTATACCTTGGGAAGGTTCTACCTTTTTGTCCCTGTATTCAGGATGCTCAGCGCTGTGACCCTGCAGCAGATCCTCTCCAGCCTGTTTGTGCTGGGCAGCGCTGCAGTGATGGTGAGCATCTGCCATGTGGCTCTGATTTATCTATTCTCTTTAATCATTTCTCTGTGTAAAATTTGATATTGTTTAGTCATTATATTTAATATGAATTGATGTAATTGAAATGTATTTGGGTTCAGACATATGTTTTGACAAATATATTTTTTAAATGAATTCTAAGTTCCTGCTTTATTGACTCTATTGTCAGAACTCAAATACATTTTCACATGGCACCATCATCTACACTGAGCAAAAATATAAATGCAACACTTTTGTTTTTGCTCCCATTTTTCATGAGATGAACTCAAAGATCTAAAACATTTTCTATAAACACAAAATAACCATTTCTCTCAAATATTGTTCACAAATCTGAAAAAATCTGTGATAGTGAGCACTTCTCCTTTGCCGAGATAATCCATCCCACCTCACAGGTGTGGCATATCAAGATGCTGATTAGACAGCATGATTATTGCACAGGTGTGCCTTAGGCTGGCCACAATAAAAGGCCACTCTGAAATGTTCAGTTTTATCACACAGCACAATGCCACAGATGTCGCAAGTTTTGAGGGAGCGTGCAATTGGCATGCTGACAGCAGGAATGTCCACCAGAGCTGTTGCCCGTGAATTGAATGTTCATTTCTCTACCATAAGCCGTCTCCAAAGGCGTTTCAGAGAATTTGGCGGTACATCCAACCGGCCTCACAACCGCAGACCACGTGTAACCACACCAGCCCAGGACCTCCACATCCAGCATGTTCACCTCCAAGATCGTCTGAGACCAGCCACTCGGACAGCTGCTGCAACAATCGGTTTGCATAACCAAAGAATTTCTGCACAAACTGTCAGAAACCGTCTCATGGAAGCTCATCTGCATGCTCGTCGTCCTCATCGGGGTCTCGACCTGACTCCGGTTCGTCGTCGTCACCGACTTGAGTGGGCAAATGCTCACATTCGATGGCGTCTGGCACGTTGGAGAGGTGTTCTCTTCACGGATGAATCCCGGTTTTCACTGTTCAGGGCAGATGGCAGACAGCGTGTGTGGCGTTGTGTGGGTGAGCGGTTTTCTGATGTCAATGTTGTGAATCGAGTGGCCCATGGTGGTGGTGGGGTTATGGTATGGGCAGGCGTATGTTATGGACGACGAACACAGGTGCATTTTATTGATGGCATTGTGAATGCACAGAGATACCGTGACGAGATCCTGAGGCCCATTGTTGTGCCATTCATCCACGACCATCACCTCATGTTGCAGCATGATAATGCACGGCCCCATGTTGCAAGGATCTGTACACAATTCCTGGAGGCTGAAAACATCCCAGTTCTTGCATGGCCAGCATACTCACCGGACATGTCACCCATTGAGCATGTTTGGGATGCTCTGGATCGGCGTATACGACAGCGTGTTCCAGTTCCTGCCAATATCCAGCAACTTGGCACAGCCATTGAAGAGGAGTGGACCAACATTCCACAGGCCACAATCAACAACCTGATCAACTCTATGCCAAGGAGATGTGTTGCACTGCGTGAGGCAAATGGTGGTCACACCAGATACTGACTGGTTTTCAGACCCCCCCAGACCCCCCCAATAAAGCAAAACCTTGTGCCTACAGTAAGGCACACCTGTGCAATAATCATGCTGTCTAATCAGCATCTTGATATGCCACACCTGTGAGGTGGGATGGATTATCTCGGCAAAGGAGAAGTGTTCACTATCACAGATTTTTTTAGATTTGTGAACAATATTTGAGAGAAATGGTTATTTTGTGTATATAGAAAATGTTTTTAGATCATAGCATTTATATTTGTGCTCAGTGTAGATTGGATGAATTGTCCTCTTATATTTTTTGAAGCACACCCTCTCCTTGTCTCACATGCTGACCTCTGACCTGCTCCTCAGGCAGACAGTGGGTGTCCCGCTCAGTGCACCTGCCCCCCCTCGCCCCAGCCCTGCCCGGCGGGCATCAGCTGGGTGACCGACCGCTGTGGCTGCTGTAAGGTCTGCGCTCGGCAGTTCAATGAGGACTGCAGTGCCACCCAACCCTGCGATCACATCAAGGGGCTGCGCTGCCACCTGGGGGCCGGAGGAGACCCGGGGAGGGGGCTGTGTCGAGGTGAGTGGGGGCACATTGTTAAGCTATAGTCCAAAAATTGCTGTTAACTGTGTACCGATGAAGATGTTATAGTGAGTAAATATACATTCTCTACCCCGCCCCCTATACTTAGTCCACGCCCTCATCCATAACTCCTGTCCCTTGAACTTGTGTGAGGTCCTACACACTCAGCAGAAGTTTCTGAGGTTGTGTGCTACAGGAGAAGTACATTTAGAGCCAAATTGAAACAGGAAATAGTAACATTTATATTGACATTTATAACAATTCTAATCATTGAAATGTTTCACCTGAAGATGAGAGACAACAGAGACGATTGTCCCACAGAAAATCATTGACAAAACCAGAAACACATGTTGATTTTTTTTTATGAGTTTATGTACGAACACATGCTTTGTCGTTCTATGAAGTCAAAGGGCTCTCCTCTCAACTGTGTTTCCTGTTCCTGTTTTTGCTTGTGTGTGTGTGTGTGTGTGTGTGTGTGTGTGTGTGTGTGTGTGTGTGTGTGTGTGTGTGTGTGTGTGTGTGTGTGTGTGTGTGTGGTGTGTGTGTGTGTGTGTGTGTGTGTGTGTGTGTGTGTGTGTTTTGACAGCGGAGGCCCAGGGTTTGCCCTGTGAGTTCGGGGGCCGGGTGTACCAGCATGGAGAGGACTTCCAGCCCAGCTGCGAGCACCAGTGCACCTGCATGGACCGGGTGGTGGGCTGCATGCCCCTCTGCCCCCCCCAGGTGCCACTGTCTACCTGGCGCTGTGCGCGACCCCGGCTGGTCAGCCCGGAGAGGGGCTGCTGTGAGGAGTGGGTGTGTGACGACAACAACCACATCGATGAGGAGCCAGACGAGCCGACACACACCTCCCTGCCAGACAGCCAGCGGCCCCCCAACCACATCAGTGCCCTGCTGCAGGCCCCGCTCCAGCCTTGGCACCGAGCTGCCACTGGGAGGGCAACGTTTAGAGGTAAACATCACAGCAATGCTTCTCCTGATGCCCACATCTAACACTGACCTGGTCTGAAGGAGATGTTTCATGTGGAGGCAGGAGAGGGACCAAACGTCAGACTGCCTGAACACACAATTTTCTAGAATATGAAACAGTTGCATGGTTAAGCAAATTCCAAGAAAAACTGGGTTTGAATCCAACTGATTTCAGAGAGATATTAAGCTTAAGACTTCTGACACAAACCTCAGCTTTTTGGGCAAAAGATAGAACCACATAAGGATCATATAATCCGGGAATAATAAACAAATGGATGACAGTTTTGTTTATTGTTTGATTGTACCTCAGTGCCTTTGCTATTTGGCTTTCCAACAGAGATGGTGTCCTTTCCCATGTCTGAGGAGTTACTCCAATCCAGCTGTTTCCCACAAACCACAGAGTGGACCGAGTGCTCCACCACATGTGGGATGGGCATCTCGAGCCGAGTGACCAATGACAACCGGGACTGTCAGCTGGTGAGGGAGAGCAGACTGTGTCAGGTCCGGCAATGTGAGCCTCAGCTTGCTGTAGCTAACAAGGTATGCTAAAGAAAAACCCAGGAAGGATGTTGAGCTAAGTGTTTGATTGAACTATCCATCCATCCCATTCTCTTCACAACACTGTTTATAAAGATACCCCTGACTTCATTCTTTGCTCATAACGGCCACTCGAGTTTGCTGTCTAACAACAACAAAAGTAATAGTTGTCATTAGCTGCTTGCACAGACTACCTACATCACCTTCTGTTAGTCAAAATGATATTTTGTTTAGGTGAGTCCTTGCTTATTATCACATTTAACTATAGTTATTCATTTGTAACAGCAGTATGCAATAGCATTGAATTTGGAGACATATTTTTGGGATTCTTGCATCCAACAACACAGAAAGATTACATTTGCAATATGTATCTGTAGCGTTCTCTTTTGCCTTGAGTCTTTGTTTTGCTTCCAACACCTTGACATAATAATGACATCAGAAGAGCAAGCGTCTTCTCAAGCGTACTTTAGGTGAGGTCATTTTCAGAGATGGGGTCGTTACTAAAAAAAGTAATATATGACACTACTTTGTTACTCTCTACATAAAGTAATTCGTTACTTTACTCGTTACTTTACTCGTTACTTTACTCGCAGGGCCGGCCCGCCCCTCCCTGCAGGCAGATCACGCAGACTGCTAAAGTTTCAAATGTTCTCTTTAGTTCAGTTTCCATTGAGTTTCCATAAGACTGATCCAGATCCTGAATGTTTTCCTATCTGACCGTGGATGTCCTCTGTCTCCTGCTATCTGTATATTTTGCGCAGTCTATCTCTGCTCACGCTGTTGCGTCGGCGTGTTCTCCTGCGTCTTGCCATGTGTCGCACTGGAACCAGACTGGAGCACACCGCAAAGACTTCAGCCGAGCACGTACGAACTGCGCATGCGTGAGTGGCAATAACTCTCCTTACCAGCAGGCGGCGGTAGTGTGTATTCGTCATTCAAAACAGGCAACAACCGGAAAACAGAGAAGAAGAACAGACTACGTGATATAAACAAACAACAAATAGCTGTGCGTTAGCTTCACCTTAGCATGTGTTCTTTGCAGGTGCTTGTTGAGGTTTGATTATTATTATTATTATAATATTATTTACCAACTCTGGTCATTTTCACATAGTATGGAAAATGAATAACCAAACTAATGAACACTGCATAGTTCCTTCAGGAAAATTCAACAGAAATCTCATGATGTCGCATTAAAGGTGGCTCTGTTTCTTTCATCCAGAAGGGGAAGAAGTGTCAACGGACTATCCGCCCCCAGGAGCCGGTCAGAATCTCCTTCGCTGGATGCTCCACGATACACCGGTATCGGCCCCGCAGCTGTGGGACATGCAGCGATGGCCGCTGCTGCAGCCCCTCCCTGTCCCGCACCGTGCGGCTGCGCTTCCACTGCCCCGATGTAGAGGGCTTTTACAGGAACGTGATGTGGATCCAGCGCTGCAGCTGCACCACCAGCTGTGGTCCGTACAGCGCTCCCTCCAGCCCGGCAGTCAGCCTCCACAACGACATCCACACCTTCAGCCCGTCAGTCAGCCTCCACAACCACATCCACACCTTCAGGCGCTGAGGCTCCACCCCCCCTCGCCTGGCACACTGGGGAAAGACATTTCCCCAGCCCTCCCTAAATCCACAACCTGCCTGTCAGCTGGGTGTGCTCCTGCCCCCCCTCTACCCAACTCAGCAAAACACTCGCTTGCACTTTAAGCCCCCTGCCACAATGACATCAGTTTGTCTACACATGAGGTGTGTTACAACAGTACGCTGTTAGACTGTGGCCAGAGAGATTTCACTGAAACTCCTTAACTTAATTATTATGTCCTCTCCACAAAGGGTGATGGTTTGTCATATAGACGAGGATCAGTAGTGATGTAAAATATGGACATTTGAAATAATGATGAAGAACTGAATGACCAAAGACATATCCATTATTGACTATAGTGGCTGTGTTCTCTGTTCCCTGTGCTTTGTGTTACAATGTTTCCTACACATGTCCTGTGTGTGTGTGTGTGTGTGTGTGTGTGTGTGTGTGTGTGTGTGTTGTGTGTGTGTGTGTGGTGTGTGTGGTGTGTGTGTGTGTGTGTGTGTGTGTGTGTGTGTGTGTGTGTGTGTGTGTGTGTGTGTGTGTGTGTTGTTAACTTCCATGTGAGATTGCTGAGACAGAGATAGATTAATATGTATATGCTATAGATTAAAGCATATGGACTAACTCTTATTGTGGAGTGGTAAATTCCAAGGATCGCCTAATTTTTCGGGGTGTGATTTTGTACATAGAATTCCTTTTTTTAAGTAATGAAATGATGCTATATATTTAAGACTTGTCATACACGTCCATTGTCTTTAAACAACTGCACATCAAATAAAAACGTATCAACCTGAAAAGTGTCTAATGACTTGGCTAATGTTCCAGTTGATGAACTTAGAATATGAGATTTCTACTTGTTTTGTGACACTTTGGTTCTCATGGATAACATTGGAGAAACCTCCTTTTTTTTTTTTAAACCATTCACTTCAAAACCCTGTCCAGCTCTTTTCTAGTGAATACATTTGTATTTGTATTGGACCTTAAATGTATGTAACATAAATTGGTTCACAAACCTAAATAAAAACACAGGACTGAAAAAAACAAGAATAACTTAAAAGCCAAATTAAAGTGTAGTAGGGTATTCAGTTGGCCTTTAAAGGTATAAATAGATTAAATACTATTAAACTAGCAATTAACAAATATGATGACCCATGATGGAAAGGAGCAGATACAATAAAATGAGTAACATGAAACCAAAAACACAATTAAAAGTCAACACAACAATCTACAATCAGCAAAACAGGTTACCTGACATCTTCGTACTGTTTAATTATTCTTTCTTCATACATTTTCTTGAACCTAAAGATGTTCATACAGCCCTTTAAATCGAAAATATTTCCACAGTTTAACGCTAATACAACGATACACATCTGCTTTAAAGTGCAAACTGATGCCTAAAGTTACATTTCCTTCTATGTTGCTCATCATCTCAAGTTAAAACTAATTTGTTTTGTATATTTTTTGGTAGTATTCATTTTTGCTAATGATGATGTTTACTTTGTGGACCCTTCCCTTGATCATAAGATGGGTGGACCGTAGGAATGTTAAGATTCACCGATTTGCATCGTGCTCCGGCATAAACGTTCAAGATAAGAGTGCACCGGTTGAAAGAGTGCACATCGGCTACAGTTTGAGTTGAACTCGCTATGCATCGATTGTAGCGTCTTTGCATCGGTAAAAAAACGATTCATTCATATAATATCCCCTCATCCTGTCAGCACTCAGCAGAGACGATCTTTGATCTTTGCTTCGCACTACGGAGGCCGAGAGTCTCAGTTATCAACACACATGGAAGTCGAGGAGAAAGAGAAACACAACGCACCGAAAAATACCTACAAATCAAACGTTTGGCAACACTTTGGATTTTTCAAGAAAGACCACTTGAAACATCGCTCGGAAATTGTAAACGATGCCATGCCGCTTTAAAGTACACAAGTAATACGAGGAACTTAGCGACGCACATAAAGAGGCGACATGGGGTCTGCGGCTGAAAAGAGAAACCTGAAAGTTAGACATATGAGTTCAATCACTCAGTGAGGTTTTATGTCAGAGAGAGTGGCAGGGACAATAAGTCAGGCCGGGAATTATACACCCAGCCAGGCCACTACCAGTTTTCTTTTGTGCCATTTTTCTGGATTTATTTGTCAATATTTACAGCGTTGCTGCCCATAGTGATAGCCCTGAACTTTAAATCTACTACCCAAGAATAAACATATGGACATGGGTTACTATTTAAAAAAAAATTGCAAATCTACACTGAACAAAAATATAAACGCTGGGGGGGGTCCGAAAACCAGGGGTAGGGGTAGGGTTAGGGTTAGGGTTAGGGTAATGTTGTGAATCGAGTGGCCTGTGTTCGTCGTCCATAACATACGCCTGCCCATACCATAACCCCACCACCACCATGGGCCACTCAATTCACAACATTACCCTAACCCTAACCCTACCCCTCACATCAGATACTGACTGGTTTTCGGACCCCCCCCCAGACCCCCCCAATAAAGCAAAAATTCACGTTTCAGTGACATGACAACCACAGCACATCCAAAACATGTCGTGCGCTCTCAGAGTATTACTCAGAGTGGCGACGCGTATGTTCGATGGACAGATGGATAATAATAAGCAGCAAGGCCCACCGGGTAAGCCGGCTGCCCCTAACCTGTCGGTTATAGGCAGCATGGCTCGCTGCATAACCGGCTGTCTATTGGTTTTTAGGCAGCTCGGATTTTTTTCCTCTGTCCCAAACCTACCTCCTACACACAGTCGTAATGCGCCACGAGTGCCATTATTACAGTGTGGACAGCACTGCACACACCTCCGCTCATCCCTCAGGGGTGTTGAGCGTGAACGCACCTTAATGTCCGGTTTACGAGCCTTCTCCTAAACGCGACATAAGGAGAGCCTGTGTGTAATGCAACGTCTGGAGGGCTCTGGCGTGGCTCGTCACCATGACAACCACAGCACATCCAGAGCAGGTTCACGCGCTGAGTGACGGCGCGTGGGTTAGATGGACAGAGGGAAGTTAATATGCAGCAAGGCTCCCCGGTTAAGCCAGCTGCCAATAGCCTATTGGTTACTTGGCAGCATGGCTCGCTGCCTAAGCCGACTGGGTTTTTTAACTTATCGGTTAATAAAACAGCAGGGCTTGCTATTCAAATCCGTCTACCTTAAACTTTTTGGGTTTAGGCAGCATGGATTTTTCCTCTGTCTCAGACACCTCCTACCCACGGTCATAATAAGCCCACAGAGGGCCATTATTACGCCTCGTGTGGACAGCACTGCACACACCTCCGCTCATCCCTTAGTGGTGTTGAGCGTGAATGCGCGGTTTACGAGTCTTCTCCTAAACGGCGACATAATGAGAGCCTGTGTGAAATGCAGCGTGTGGAGAGCTCTGGCGTGGTTTGTCACCAACCACAGCACATCCAGAGAATGTACACCCGGCGCTATCAGAGTACTGTATGGTACTCAGGGTGGCGGCGCGTGTGTCTGATGGACAGATGGATGAGCAGGCGGATGGGCAGAGGATAGTCTCTGCAGTTCGCCTCTCCCCCCCCGCAGTTCTACGGGATACAGGGAGTCCTGTCATCCCAGGAACAGTGTCTCGCGGTCCGTGCAGAGCGGCAGGAACTCTGGTTAAAGAAAGCCTTTTGCCGGGGTTCCTCAAAGGGAAGAAAATCGTTTTTTTTTACTCTCGCTATTTTCTGGTCTCGAAGGAGACGAGGCGGGGGGAATGAGACCCATCCCTAATCTGTCAGTGTCCAACAAGGGAATGGCCTTTTCCCATGTATAGGCAGCATGGCTATCTGCATAAACCTGCAGCTCTCCTCCGGCGCGTCACACCCCGCGGGGCGGTGACAGCTGGTCACGTGGTGATCCCCCTGGGTCTCCTTCACAGTGAGGAGACTTCCAGAGGTGGTTTATTCGCCTGCGTATCGACCCTGTGCATCAGAGGAGACGCATGGTGTACATTCCTCCTTCCGTGGGTTTGGATTTGACCTACTGGAAAAATCTCCACGTCAGTGGGGGTGCCCCTGAGCAGAGTGACGTCACACACCGCAGTGTGCACAGACGCATCTCTCGCAGGCTGAGGAACGTGCATGTCGCAGGCAGTGGGGGGACAGTGGCCGGGTCACATGTCTCTCCATATAAACGTGCTGGAATTACTATATGGAAAGTAATCCAGCACTTCGCCCTGTTGCTGTACAATCAACATGTGTTGATTCGAACAGACAACAAAGCAGCGGCGGCCTACATAAATCACCAGGGAGGTGTTCGATCAGCGCAGCTGCTGAACACACATCCTACACAGCCAAATGGACAGCGTTCCGTTTGGTGTGCAGGGAAAAGCCTGGACCCTGTTGGGCCCCCTGCCTCGTGCTGTCGTTCCTCCAGCTGTTGCTGGACAGGAATTGGCTTATAGCACGGTTGAAACATATGCTGCTGCCATTTCATCTTGCCATGTAGATTGGTGTCAGCACGGTGTTTAGTCACCCTCTGACAAAACGTTTTCTACGGGGAGTACAGAGACTCAGACTGGTATCACGCGCTTTGGCGCCTCAATGGGTTTTGGCTTTAGTGTTACGCGCACTGAGTAAAGCTCCATTTGAAACTTTAGATCAGGTCCCCCCCCTTTTGTCAGCCAAAGTAGCTCTGCTCTTGGCTCTGACATCAGCTAAAAGGGTGAGTGATTGGTCTGCTCTCTCTGTGGCTCCGTCATGTCTCTAGATCCAAGGAGATGGCAGCTCAGCTGTTTTGCGCCCTAACCCGGTATTTTATGCCAAAGGTGATCACAAGCTCTTTTAGATCGAGAGTGATAACTTTGGATGGCTTCTTTCCTCCTCCTCACACATCAGAGGAAGAAGCCACATCTCATCTCCTCCGTCCCGTGCGCACGCTGTCATGCTATATTGCACGCACGGCTGCTTTACGCAGCTCGTCTGTTTGTGCATTACAGAGAGCGCTCAGTAGGGCAGCCTCTGTCTGCACAGCGCCTGTCACACGGGCTGTGTGAGGCTGTGTCACAGGCGTATGTCTCCTCTGGGGTGGATCCCCCGGAGAACATCAAAGCGCACGGCACCAGAGGATTTTCCTCCTCTACGGCGTTGCACGGAGGAATGTCAGTGGAAGACATTTGCACGGCTGCATCTTGGTCTTCCCCTGTTCTTTTATTCATTTGTATTTGAGGGATGTCTCCCAGTAATGTCGGGAACTCAACTGCGTGCCCTCTCTCCTGCCTGTCGGCACTTAGAGAGCTGCCCTTTTCCCCCTCTTTGATCGTTTTAACAAGTGGGACTTGGTCTCTACTTTTTATAACGACAGGTAGCCTATTTAGCCTACCTTCTTTCCCTGATGGAGAATATTAATTTTGTAATGCTATATTCCCTGGGAATGTGAAATGGACATGGGTTATTAATTGAGTAGGTGTGTTTTTGTGCTTCTGGTAACGGACGGACCAGTGGGGCGTAGACTACATCCTGCTTCTCCCTTAACCCAATAGTGATAGCCTTAGAGGGCGAAGCCTATACGATGTAGAACTGGGGTTACGTACTGTAACCCAGCTTCTATGAGTATAGGCGCAGCCCTCTAAGGTTCGGCCCCACTGGCTCCGCGAATAGCTGAAGAAAAGCTGTTTATGTGGGATCAGATTGTAGGGACTACTTCCTATTTATACGGAAGTGAGTCCGTAGGTGGGGCCCACGTCATAGGTGGGCGTGGATTAAGTCTGTCAGTGCTGCACACGTGCAGTGGGATTACCCAATAGCGATAGCCTTAGAGGGCTGCGCCTATATTCATAGAAGCTGGGTTACAGTACGTAACCCCAGGTCTCTTCAGTGGACCACTGCTGCTTGTTAAGTTTCTCCATCGTTGTGTACAAACTGGATACAACGCCGGCTTTTTGTTGTTGTTCAGGAGTTGATTGTGAATGTGCAAATAACAACTACCACAGTGCAATGCCCATACAACTGCCAGCCTGATGTGCTTAACACTCATTCATAAGCTAACTCACTAGTGAGCAGAAAGCAGTGGTTTCTATATGAACAATATAAAATACAAATACCCTTTCACAAACAGGTATTTCATAACTGCTTACAGTTACAGGAAGACATTTAAACTATTATTGGCCGTCACAGGCTGCTGTAAACTAAACACCACTCTCCAGGCCCGGACTGGCCATCGGGAGGACCGCGAGGCCTGTCAAGTTTTTTTGTATGTACACTGAACAAAAATATAAATGCAACACTTTTGTTTTTGCTCCCATTTTTCATGAGATGAACTCAAAGATCTAAAACATTTTCTATATACACAAAATAACCATTTATCTCAAATATTGTTCACAAATCTGAAAAAATCTGTGATAGTGAGCACTTCTCCTTTGCCGAGATAATCCATCCCACCTCACAGGTGTGGCATATCAAGATGCTGATTAGACAGCATGATTATTGCACAGGTGTGCCTTAGGCTAACAAAAATGTCTCTTTCATACACTCCGCCCCCTGGTATACCCCCGAACTCCGCAAAATGAAATCAAGGAAACGTCAACTTGAACGCCAACACAAGAAAACCACACTAACAGTCCATCTTCAAATCTACAAAGACTATCTCCAGCAGTACAGTAACGCACTCAAAGCAGCCCGGTCTAATTACTACTCACAACTCATTCAGTCTGGCTCCAGCAACCCCAAGCGTCTGTTCTCCACCATCAGCAAACTTCTCAAATCCTGTGACAACGCCACCTCATCCTTCACCACCGAACAGTGCAACTCCTTCCTCTCGTTTTTCCAAACCAAAATCAGCAACATTTACAGCAATCTGACACCCTCATCAGCACCCCCACCTCCCCTCCTGGCTCCCCCCTTCACCTCACAGCCCCTGTCCCACTTCTCCCCTGTGACCCCCATGCAACTGTCCGACTTCATGACTGGAATAAACTCCACCTGCACACTTGACCCAATGCCCTCCAAATGTGTTAAAGAGAGCCTCCCTGCCATCTCCCAACTCATCGCCACCATCATTAACTCCTCCCTCAGATCTGGATCAGTTCCCCCCTCTCTCAAACTGGCTGCTGTCACACCCATTCTCAAAAGACCTGGACTCACACCTGACATCATGTCCAACTTCCGGCCCATCTCAAATCTCCCCTTTCTGTCAAAAATACTTGAACGTGTCGTTGCCTCACAACTTAAAGCCCACCTCAGCTCCAATGATCTCTTTGAGCCATTTCAATCCGGTTTCCGATCAAAACACAGCACCGAAACAGCTCTTCTGAAAATCACAAACGACCTCCTCCTCTCCTCTGACTCCGGCAACCTGAACATCCTCATCCTCACCGCAGCATTCAACACCATCAACCACGCCATCCTGCTGTCCCTCCTCGAATCATCACTCAACATCACCGACACTGCACTCTCCTGGCTGAAATCCTACCTCACCGACAGACATCAGTTTATCAACATCAACAACTGCACCTCCTCCACTGCTCCTCTGTCCCAAGGTGTCCCCAAGGGTTCGGTGCTTGGCCCCCTCCTCTTCATCCTCTACATGCTCCCCCTTGGCAAAATAATTCGTCGCCACAACCTTCAATTTCACTGCTACGCTGATGACATCCAAATATATATCTCAACAAAAACCATCACCCCCACAACACACTCCACTCTCACCAACTGTCTCTCAGAAATAAAAGCATGGATGCAAACAAACTATCTCCAACTGAACAGTGCCAAATCAGACATCATCATCATCGGCCCCCCATCCCGTATCAAAGACATCCAGAATTTCAACTTCACCATTGACAGCCACACTATCTCCCCCCCTCACATCCGCAACCTCGGAGTCATCTTCGACAGTCAGCTCAAATTCAACCACCACATAAATCACATCACCAGGACCGCCTTTTTCCACCTCAAAAACATTGCCCGTCTCCGCCCATCACTCTCCTCCTCTGCTGCTGAAACCCTGATTCATGCATTCATCACTTCACGACTCGACTACTGCAATAGCATCCTCTACGGCATACCATCCAACCTCCTCAATAAACTCCAACATATCCAGAACTCTGCTGCCCGCCTCCTCACCCACACCCGCTCCCGAGACCACATCACTCCCGTCCTCCAGAACCTCCACTGGCTCCCCGTTCGTCAAATAATCAACTTCAAAGTCCTCCTCATTACTCACAAAGCCCTCAACAATCAGGCCCCCCCCTACCTCACAGACCTGCTGCACCACCACGCCCCTTCCCGCTGCCTCCGCTCATCAGAAGCCAACCTCATATCCATCCCCACCCGCACCAATCACCGGACCTGGGGGAACAGAGCCTTCTCCGTCGCTGCCCCCCTCCCTCTGGAACTCACTCCCCCAACCCATCAGAGACTGCACTGACCTCACCACCTTCAAAAAACAAACAAAAACTCACCTCTTCAACCTGGCTTTTAATGTGTGATTGTTTTTGTATTATTTGACTTTAACTTTAACTATATGTTTATTTGTTGTTCCTTCCTTTTCTTTTCCCTTCACTATATCTGTAAAGCGTCTTTGAGCACCTGTAAAAGCGCTAACAAATTAAATCTATTATTATTATTATTAGGCTGGCCACAATAAAAGGCCACTCTAAAATGTTCAGTTTTATCAAACAGCACAATGCCACAGATGTCACACGTTTTAAGGGAGCGTGCAATTGGCATGCTGACAGCAGGAATGTCCACTAGAGCTGTTACCCGTGAATTGAATGTTAATTTCTCTACCATAAGCCGTCTCCAAAGGCGTTTCAGAGAATTTGGCAGTACATCCAACCGGCCTCACAACCGCAGACCACGTGTAACCACACCAGCCCAGGACCTCCACATCCAGCATGTTCACCTCCAAGATCGTCTGAGACCAGCCACTTGGACAGCTGCTGCAACAATCGGTTTGCATAACCAAAGAATTTCTGCACAAACTGTCAGAAACCGTCTCAGGGAAGCTCATCTGCATGCTCGTCGTCCTCATCGGGGTCTCGACCTGACTCCAGTTCGTCGTGGTAACCGACTTGAGTGGGCAAATGCTCACATTCGATGGCGTCTGGCAAATTGGAGAGGTGTTCTCTTCACGGATGAATCCCGGTGTTCACTGTTCAGGGCAGATGGCAGACAGCGTGTGTGGCGTCGTGTGGGTGAGCGGTTTTCTGATGTCAATGTTGTGAATCGAGTGGCCCATGGTGGTGGTGGGGTTATGGTATGGGCAGGCGTATGTTATGGACGACGAACACAGGTGCATTTTATTGATGGCATTGTGAATGCACAGAGATACCGTGACGAGATCCTGAGGCCCATTGTTGTGCCATTCATCCACGACCATCACCTCATGTTGCAGCATGATAATGCACGGCCCCATGTTGCAAGAATCTGTACACAATTCCTGGAGGCTGAAAACATCCTAGTTCTTGCATGGCCAGCATACTCACCGGACATGTCACCCATTGAGCATGTTTGGGATGCTCTGGATCGGCGTATACGACAGCGTGTTCCAGTTCCTGCCAATATCCAGCAACTTCGCACAGCCATTGAAGAGGAGTGGACCAACATTCCACAGGCCACAATCAACAACCTGATCAACTCTATGCGAAGGAGATGTGTTGCACTGCGTGAGGCAAATGGTGGTCACACCAGATACTGACTGGTTTTTGGACCCCCCCAGACCCCCCCAATAAAGCAAAACTGCAGGTTTCACAGTGACCTTTTATTGTGGCCAGCCTAAGGCACACCTGTGCAATAATCATGCTGTCTAATCAGCATCTTGATATGCCACACCTGTGAGGTGGGATGGATTATCTCGGCAAAGGAGAAGTGCTCACTATCACAGATTTTTTCAGATTTGTGAACAATATGAGAGAAATGGTTATTTTGTGTATATAGAAAATGTTTTAGATCTTTGAGTTCATCTCATGAAAAATGGGAGCAAAAACAAAAGTGTTGCGTTTATATTTTTGTTCAGTGTATGAATTGTGAACGCAACGCTGCGCAAATGTGGGTCTGACTCTGCCTCACAGAGGGTGACTGGCTGTCTACAAGATGTGGCCTGCCGACATGGCCACTTTCATACAGATCATACACTAATGCCCTCGATTGGTCTCTGTGTGTCATTCAAGCTCGGGAGGGTGTGGCGCGAGAGAGCGAGAGAGAAAGTGCGCGCACCGGTTACGTGTATTGTTGTTGTTAGCATCTGGTGCTAGCTAGCTGCGCTAACAGATATAATGAGCTGTCAACAAGATGGAGGAGAGTCCCCTCCTGTCAGACTGAGAGACTGATAACTACAGCTCAGGTGAGGTAAAGGACTCTGAGTGTTTAGATAGTTAACTTAGTCTAAGTTCTCAAACGGTTTGGTCACCATTTATGTAAACACATATTTCCATTTGAAGGGGAGGTGATTAGTAAAATATGGATGAATAATAAAAAAAAATGTTAACTAGGTGAAAAAAGGTAAGATAAACTTTAAAACTTGTTGAGAGCTAAAACTTTGCTGCTGCCTCAAAGAGGAGCAGGGGGGAGAGGAGGGAGACAGGTGAGGCTGGTTCAGGAGCACAGACACACTCACAACTATAAATGAACCAAAAACAAATAAATAAACAAGTTTCAATGCTTTTTCATATTGGATATATGGTATGTTATTGGTTATGGCCATGTTTTTATGATTTTATGATTATTTAAATATATACTGTTCTGTTTCATATGGGTGTAGTCTCTTTATTTCCCCCTCAAAATGCACCAGATTGATGCATTTAAGTCCAACATTTAAAAAAAAAAATCTTAGCGGGGAGCATGCCCCCGGACCCCCCAAGAGGATTTGAGGTCCACCTCCAATTAAAATATGTTCACATGGATAGGTTCCTAAATAGATTTGTAATTTTTTTTTAAATAGTAACCCATGTCCATATGTTTATTCTGGGGTAGTAGATTTAAAGTTTAGGGCTATCACTATGGGCAGCAACGCTGTAAATATTGACAAATAAATCCAGAAAAATGGCACAAAAGAAAACTGGTAGTGGCCTGGCTGGGTTTATAATTCCCGGCCTGACTTATTGTCCCAGTCCGGCCCTGCCACTCTCTCTGACATAAAACCTCACTGAGTGATTGAACTCATATGTCTAACTTTCAGGTTTCTCTTTTCAGCCGCAGACCCCATGTCGCCTCTTTATGTGCGTCGCTAAGTTCCTCGTACAACTTGTGTACTTTAAAGCGGCACGGCATCGTTTACAATTTCCGAGCGATGTTTCAAGTGGTCTTTCTTGAAAAATCCGAAGTGTTGCCAAACGTTTGATTTGTAGGTATTGTGCGCTGTGTTTCTCTTTCTCCTCGACTTCCATGTGTGTTGATAACTGAGACTCTCGGCCTCCGTAGTGCGAAGCAAAGATCAAAGATCATCTCTGCTGAGTGCTGATAGGATGAGAGGATATTATATGATGGCAGCAGCAAAGACTAGTTTTAGCTCTCAACAAGTTTTTAAAGTTTATATTGCCTTTTTTCACCTAGTTAACATTTTTTGTATTATTCATCCATATTTTACTAATCACCTCCCCCATAAATGGAAATATGTGTTTACATAAATGGTGACCAAACCGTTTGAGAACTTAGACTACATTAACTATCTAAACACTCAGAGTCCTTTACCTCACCTGAGCTGTAGTTATCAGTCTCTCAGTCTGACAGGAGAGGACTCTCCTCCACCTTGTTGAGAGTTCATTATATCCGTTAGCGCAGCTAGCTAGCACCAGATGCTAACAACAACAATACACATAACCGGTGCGCGCACTTTCTCTCTCGCGCCACACATAACACACACCCTCCCGAGCTTGAATGACACACAGAGACCAATCGAGGGCATTAGTGTATGATCTGTATGAAAGTGGCCATGTCGGCAGGCCACATCATGTAGACAGCCAGTCACCCTCTGTGAGGCAGAGTCAGACCCACATTTGCGCAGTGTTGCGTTCACAATACATACATAAAAAACAGTGGCGAGCCGTCAGGGCCCTCTAGGCCCTCTGTGAGGGCCTAAGATAAAGAAAAAGTGTTACCAAAATAACTTGATTTAATTGTATTTAAAATAATATTTCCAAATAAATAAATCTTTCGAATCTGCCTGTTCAGTTTCTGTTGGAATGTGAAGGGTTAAATGCCGTCTCTGCGAGTTATGTGAAGACGGGAGGGCTTGTTGGTCCCTCTCTACATTCACAGAGGGCCAGCTATAGTAACTCAATGAGAGAGTAATGTCAAATGACAGTACAATTGACCGATCATATCTTCCCTCTAAGTGGGTGGGCTTTATTTTCGCGGACTTTATGACAAGTTCCGCCCGCTGTGAGGTCTATGCAAGTGGTGCAGTGACGCGTCCTAAAACCCGGAAGTAAGCTTCGCTCGGATTCCCTCGACAAAAGAGCAATGTGATTTCTCCATAGGATTTTGGAAAATAGCTCGAAATAAGGTCTGTGGAAAACGAACCTGTTAGATAAATGCACGTTTTGTTCAGCCGGATAATATCCACATGTCTACCCTACTTTTATTATTTTTGAATCATAAATCTAAACGATAGATTTATGATCGATAGATTTATGATGGATATATTTATAATTAGCATAAGCATGATAGCATGATGGCTCACTTCAGTGATAGTGATGACATCGTTGCGAAATTATTAACCGAGTCATTTTCAAGATTGAGTTACAATGATAAACTGGAGTGGCAAAGGATCAGCTGAATGACCCGCCATCAAGTGCTTCATCCAAAAGGACAGGAGGATGGACTTTGTGTAGTGATTTATCATCAAAGGTAGGCCTAAGTCATTTTCAATGCGGGCCGCCGTGCCGACTTAATTTATTTGTAATTGTTACTTGGCTGTGGGTGCCCTGTCATGATAGGTGTTTATATAAATGGTGTTGTTCTGTGTGGTAGAGGGTCGCTGTCATTGATACGTTTTGCACCCCAGGCCGTTGTTTTGATATTCCGCTGAAGTATACGCTGTGACGTAATATCTCTTCTTTTTTTTCTCGAGTGAAGGGGGGTCAGAGGGCCTAGGTATAAAAGTCACGGCTCGCCACTGATAAAAAAAAAATCCTCAGGCCAGCAGGCCACTTAGCAGGCCAGGCCATCGGGAAACCTCCCGATGGCCAGTCCGGGCCTGGAGAGTGGTGTTTAGTTTACAGCAGCCTGTGACGGCCAATAATAGTTTAAATGTCTTCCTGTAACTGTAAGCAGTTATGAAATACCTGTTTGTGAAAGGTTATTTGTATTCTTTATTGTTCATATAGAACCCACTGCTTTCTGCTCACTGGTAAGTTAGCCTATGGATGAGTGTTCAGCACATCAGGCTGGCAGCTGTATGGGCATTGCACTATGGTAGCTGTTATTTGCACATTGTTAATCTTGGGCAATGCATCCTTACATTGTTTAACTGTGAGGTGTTATACAATTGTACTGTAATCTGGAGAGTGCTTTAAGGTAAAAAAACAGCATTTGTATTCTTTATTGTTCATATAGAACCCACTGCTTTCTGCTCACTGGTGAGCAGAGTTGGGTGTAACGCGTTACAAAGTAACGCGTTACTGTAATAATATTACTTTTGTCGGTAACGGAGTAGTGTAACGCGTTACTTTTATAATTTAGTAATCACACTAGTTACTAACATTGCCCCGACACGCGTTACTTCGTTACTTTTATAAAATAATCACACTCACTGACAGACTAGAGGGGTTTCCGCCGCAGGTTTATATACATGTAGGCCTATGTAATCTGCGCGACTTGCGAGACCACATATCCACGTGCAGTGCTGCATAAACATGGGTGAGTCTTTTCATCTGTAAACTCCCTCAACGGGGCCGCTCGCTCTCTTTTGTTGATCGCCCTCTCACGGGTGAACAGTTCAATGTCCCGCTTCATTGTAGGAATTCTGTCTCTACCACTTTAGTTTGACCATCTCTGTTACTAAGTTATGGAATACTAAATACATAAGTAATTAGATACCTTACCGTTATGCGCTCATAAAGGATGATAAGAATAATGTGTTTTGAACTAGTTTAATTAATTAGTGTATTTACATTTCACAGACTGTTAGCTTGTTGTGGTAGGCTGGTAGCCTATTTTAGAGCATATAAAAATAAAGACTTGTGTTATGTCTTCCTTAATGCAATAGTAATTGGGGGTGCAAGTGGAGTCTCGCAGAGTCAAAACTGTGGCGCGCACACTGTAGGTGCACCGCAGTCTGCGTGATCTGCCTGTAGGTAGGGGCGGGCCGGCCCTGCGAGTAAAGTAACGAGTAAAGTAACGAGTAAAGTAACGAGTTACTTTATGTAGAGAGTAACGAAGTAGTGTAATATATTACTTTTTTAAAAAGTAATATGTAATATATTACTTTTTTTTAGTAACGACCCCATCTCTGCTGGTGAGTTAGCTTATGGATGAGTGTTAAGCATCAGGCTGGCAGTTGTATGGGCATTGCACTATGGTAGCTGTTATTTGCACATTGTTAATCCTGGGCAATGCATCCTTAAATTGTTTAACTGTGAGGTGTTATACAATTGTACTTTACTCTGGAGAGTGCTTTAAGGTAAAAAAGGTATACAAAAAAAGAAACAGCATAATGGGATGTGCAGTACTATAGAGAGAACCAAATATGTAAAGCACTTTTTTGTTAATTTATGATTTGCTCCACATAAGGAATAAAACAAAAATCCTCTGTCGTACCACATTGAAGTATCATTATTTTGCACCGTGTTAAATCGCATCGTATCACCCCGTATCGCATAATGTTGAATCAAATCGTATCGAACTGTATCGTAACATGGGTGAATCGTATTGTATCGCCTGGTGTTTCTAATGTATCGTAACGTGGCAACGTATCGAGATGCGCATCGCATCGGCCTCAGTGATGCACATCCCTAGTGGACAGAATAATTCAGGCTTCACTCACCACAGAGGGTTCAGAGAGCCGCTCACATGAGGCAGCTCTCTGCTCACGATGCCTCCCGGCCTTACACAACGCCCCGGGCAGCTCGGAGCGCAAACATCACGCTGGACTTCTACATTCCTCACCCTGGCCTCTGCCTCCTTGAAATGATGTCGGAACACCCCTGACAGCCTGAGCTGCTGTGGTCGTTCTGATCTCCACCAACTCTGCAGTTTCACTACAACTGGACTGGAGCGGGTATATCTTCACTGCTTTGTAGGTAATACACATGCAGAGGTGGGAGAAGTACTCAGATGTTGTACATAAAGGTGGGGTTGGTAAGTTTGAGAAACCGGCTCGAGATACACTTTTTGTTATATTCCATGGAATGCTCTTAACATCCCGATAGCAATGAATATCTGAAGTGCTTTGACAAAAAATACGTCATCTGTGGAAGCCGTAGTACTGTAAAAAGCACGACCAATACCCTTGGTAATACCCTTGATACGTTTGTGCACAGATGGAAGGCAGGCCTACCTGCCTGCCATCTGTGCACAAACTTATCTCGTGCCCTCATTGGTCATGTGCGCGTTTGTGTGTGTTAGAGGAGGGGCTCTGTAAGGAAGTGGCAGATTTTTTCCGGTTGTGTATTTTCAAATTCTAGCGCACTAGAGCTGGTTTCTCCAAAATTACCTACCCCACCTTTAAGTAAAAGTACCAGAGTGTAGGAATACTCTGTTACAAATAAAAGTCCTGCATTCAAAATGTTACTCAAGTGAAAGTAGAAAAGTATTCTCATCAAAATATAGTGAAAGTAGCGACAGTAAAAGTAGTCATTGTGTTGATTGGTCCATTTCAGAATAATATATATGATGTGTTTTATAATGATTGATCATGAAAGTGTTCTCAAAGCTGGTAGAGGTGCAGCTAGTTTGAATGGCTTTGTATACTGCAGGGTAGCTGGTGGATTTACTCCAGGTGGAACTAAAGTCTGATTTAACACTTGGTTATATTTCACATCATTCATCCAGATCTGTAAAGTAACTAAAGGGATTACATACATGTAGTGGAGGAAAAGTACACCATTTACCTCTGAACTGTAGTGGAGTAGAAGTACAAAGTAGCACAAATGGAAATACTCAATTAAAATACAAGTACCTTCAATTTATACTTAATGAGAGTAAGACCGAGGTCATCTTTTTTGGACCCCAACCAACAGTCTCCCCGGTTGATATTCTGAGCTCCCTCAATGAAAATATCCTCCCCTCTGTTATGAACCTTGGAGTGACCTTTAACAGCGCCTTTAAATTTGAGAAGCAGGTTAGCATTGTAGTCAAGACCTGCTTTTTCAAAATACGACTATTGGCTAAGACCAAGTCGTTTTTATCTTTTAAAGACCTAGAAAGGGTTATTAACGCCTTTGTTACCTCGAGACTGGATTACTGCAACGCTCTGTATGTGGGTATGGACCAGGCCTCAATTAGACGCCTCCAGCTAGTTCAGAATGCAGCTGCACGTCTTCTCACTGGTCATAAAAAGCGCGACCATATCACCCCAATTCTGGCTTCATTGCACTGGCTTCCAGTTCGGTTCAGAATAGATTTTAAACTCCTTTATTTGTTTTTAAAGCCCTAAATGGGCTGGCTCCTGCCTATATAGCCAAACTTCTCCATCGCTACACCCAAGGCAGAGCCTTAAGGTCGGCTGATCAGCTGCTGTTGATAGTGCCTAAGACCAGGCTTAAAACCCGAGGGCATCGAGCTTTCGCAGCGGCTGGCCCTAGGCTATGGAATATTTTGCCCCTTCGTGTGAGGTCGGCCCAGACCCTGGGGGTTTTTAAATCAACACTTAAAACTCACTTTTTCTCTCTGGCTTTTGTTTAATTATCTATTTATTCATTTATGTAGTTATTTATTTATTCATTTAGTTCTTTATTTTAATATTTATAACATAACATAGGATTTCATAAAGTATTTTTAAAATAGTTTATACATTATTCGAATATAGGAATAGTAGATAGGATTACTTAAAATATAGTACCTTATATTTCATCTTTTTTCCCTTTAGACCCTTGTGGTTTATTCTTAAAAACCCTTACCCACCCCCCCCCCCCCATTTTCCCTCTGCTGGTCTATGGCCTTGTAGAGGGTAACGGGGTACAGAGTCGCTTAGATAAGCGGGGGAGTGCATCTGACGAAGAGATAGGTAGTTGTGCTCCCTCTCTCTGTTTCTTATCCTATATCTAATAGAACTGCTCGGGTCTTGATAGATTGAGTGGGGAAGTTCATGAGATCTTTCTAGAGGGTTGTCAAGAATAACTTTTATCCAATGACCTTTTCCCTCTCTGTCTGTGTCTGTGTATTCTCTTGTTCCGATTAACCCAGCCAAATCTTTTTTCTTGTTTTGTATATATATCTACGCCGGGATCCGGAGTCGAGGCTGATCCTCTTGCTGTAGTCCTGTGTCTTGGATCCTCTATCCCGAGTTCTGGATTAAGTCGTGGACGTTCGGGTCGTGGCTGAACCTGTCTCTGCGGTCCTGCCTTGGGTCTCGCCATGCTGCTTCCCTGATGGCTTCCACAGGATTGTAGCTGACATCCTCGTGGATTCATCTTCTTATTGCAGACACGTGCATTTCCTAACATTCGGTCTATATGCTGTAAAATGTATTATCTCTTCGATTTACACACGGCATCTATTGCACGTCTGTCCGTCCTGGGAGAGGGATCCCTCCTCTGTTGCTCTCCCTGAGGTGGAGGCCTTTGTGCCAAGGTGCAGTGGCGGACTGGTCATCGGGACGTTCGGGACGAATCCCGATGGGCCGGTACCGAACTGGGCCGGTCGGATAAGTCACTAGCACACACAGGTATTTCCAGTTACTTTACATTCAGTATAAAATCACAGACACACATATAAATAAATCTATAACAAAGTCCCCTCTGTACAAAACAGTAAAATACATGGGTAACAGTTTATGGTAAGGGTACATGAATCATCATGAATTCATTCATGACTTAATGCATGAAAAAGCATGAATTCATTAATGTAGTACTTCATGAACTATCAGTAATGTACAGGTATTAATGGTATCTTAATATTAAAGTGGTGACTCGGTCTGTCGGTCACAGCAGTGCATGTATTCTGTTGAATTCAAAGTGTTGTAATCATGATTAACTACAAATCAATACTTTGGCAGCTTAGGGGAAACCGAACTGAGAAACTTTTTAAAGAACATCTTGCAGTTATAGAATGGACTTACTGGCTTGGAAACAGGCATAAGAAAGGACCTCTCGGTTGTTTACTGAAGGACATTCGGGTCATGTTTCCCTGAACCACCAAGAGCTCACTGACTTCAGATATGAAGAAGATGGACGTTTCAAGATAGCCCCTGTCCGTGCCTCACATCTGTTATCATTACATATAAGTCAGGAGGTTTTTTTCTGAAAGATAAAACCCTGACGATCTATACGCAAGTAATTTCAGTGCATATTATTTCTGTTATGTTGTGTAACTGTTTAATGGTGTTATCTGTATTGCTACCCCCTTCCCCATCAATTTATAGTGTTGGTCCACAGCGCAAACGTATTAGTTTAACAAAATCTGCATCTAAAATTGTGGCATATACGTTATTTTCCCCTGTGCAATTCTCCATTTACTCAACAATAGCACATCATTATCCTTGTGTTTATTTATTTGTTTGATTAATAAACACAAGTTGGAGTCCGTCAGGACCGAGGGTCGGAGCAGCTCATTTGCTTTAGAGAATATTACACCCGGAAGTAAGTATTCTCTCCGCTTCGCTTGACAAACCCTGTGATAGTCCTCAAGCTCTGTGATTGGAGAGTGTGCTCCGAGGGTTACGCCGAGCGTCGAACAGCACTTGAAATGGGATGGAACCACGGCAGACTGTCCAAAACTGGATTTGAACGGGTCCACCCCGTCCCCCCCTCCCCCACCCCGTCCCCAGAACTACACATGCTGGCTATTGTGTTTCGCAACATGTTCTCTATCTATGGCACGTCTCTGCTGGGAATTGTAGTTTTAAAAGACGTTTTCGTATTTCCCATAATAAGAAGTTGCCAGTATTAAACTGTGTACATCCCTGGAGGTTTAGGGAATAGGAAACACTCACATTTAAAACATATAATTAATAAATGGGTGAATATTGCTTGTGCCCATAATGGGAAGCATTAATATATATATACCCACATGCCAGCTAAGGTCAGAAGAGCTTTATTTAATAGCTGGTATTATGTCTGTGACCCCTCCTGTTGTTCATTGATGAGCCTGAAACATGCACTTGTCAAGGTTCAGAGGCACATTTTGCAAATATGGCAGTAGCCATCGATCAGCTTAAGATAAGATATACTTTATTGATCCCAAGTTGGAAACATTTGCGTTACATCAGCATGTGTAACAGTTGTAAATATGCAGTGGTGTTTATTTGTAAATCATTTAGTATAATCACACAAATTCTGTGTTTTATATTTAATAATTCTGTGTTCTTTATTTATTGAATGTTCAATACCTGACAAGGTCTGAGATGAAAAACTTGGGTCGCAGATTCCTCAACAGCGCATTACAAGACATCTATCGATATGTGTGTATACCTCCACCATTAAACTGTCGTATTCTGCACATTTCTTATACTATCTACATACATCTTATAAGAGTATAATACATATGTATAATATCAGTTAAAATAAGTGCTTCAACATAGTTAACATTGCTGGAGGTATACACACATATTGATAGATGTCTTGTAATGCACTGTTGAGGAACCTGCGACCCAAGTTTTTAATTCAATGCATAACTACACCGTTTGTGTATATGATATGTCAATAAACCTTAGAAAATCTTGAAAGGGATGTGCCAGATATATACAGTCTTTAATTAACTATTAGTAGAGAATAACGAGTAATGAATATACTTTATAGGGATCCTATTAATATCTAATAATAAAAATAATGAAATTCAATAACATGTTTTAACCACTAGGTGTCCCTTTCTATCAGCTGTGCACCTTTATGGTGTAAATACAGCCTATCTACCAATTGGATCAAATATAAAAGTCAGCCGAATTAGTGTTGATACTGCAAGGAGACGTATTGTGTGAAAATAAATGTAAGATGTTGTTTAATTGCTGATATATTTATGATCCACGTCACGTTTTCAGTTCCTCATGTTTGTCTATAAGTCTTCTCATCAATCAATCAATCAATCAATCAATCAATCAATGTTTATTTATATAGCCCAATATCACAAATGTTACATTTGTCTCAGTGGACTTTACAGTTTGTACAAAATATCAGTATGACAATACGACACCCTCTGTCCTTAGACCCTCACATCGTACAAGGAAAAACTTCCGAAGAAAACCCACAGTTTAAAGGGAAAAATGGGAGAAACCTCAGGGAGAGCAACAGAGGAGGGATCCCTCTCCCAGGACGGACAGACGTGCAATAGATGCCGTGTGTAAATTGAAAAGATAATACATTTGCAACATCATCATAAATAGAGAACTACGGCAGATATGTAATACTTAATGCAGCCGAGCCGTGTATTACAATGCCGTTATGTGATGACTTTCAAAGAGAAAAGCAAAAACACTCGGAATACATTTTTTTCAATTTTTTTTTAAATGTTTTCGGTCTGTTTCCAGTATTTGTTTATGACGATGTGATGTGAGATGTGAGACTGGGTTGGAGAATTGCACAGGGGAAAATAACGTATCTATGTCACAATTTTAGATGCGGATTTTGTTAAACTAATAAGTTTGCGCTGTGGACCAACACTATAAATTGACGGGGAAGGGGGTAGCAATAAAGATAGCACCATTAAACAGTTACACAACATAACAGAAATAATATGGATAGCAGGGTCCCTAGCAACCACCTTGGTAACAATGAAAACGTTGAATGGACACAATTTCCTGAAGTACTCTTCGCAATAACTAGCAAACTAAAGATCATGTACATCAATGCTGTCTGCAACTAAATGTCAGTAAAACTGTATGTATGTTCTTCACCAAAACCAAGTCCTCCTGCGTTGAGCCAGATGTGTTTGTGTCTGGGGAGAGGCTACAGGTGGTCTCACAGTACAAATACCTGAGGGTCTTAATTTGATTCAAGACTCAATTTTAAGGCTCAGGAGTGGAGTGCACCAGCTGGGCGTAAAAAAGTACTCTAACGTTAGGCCTAGCTACGTCCGACTTAGTGATTCAAATTTACACCGAGTGCACCAAGCCTGACTAGTCTCGGTCGTAGCTGCGCCTGGTCTTAAGATGCGCGTCCACGTGAATACATGCGAAACAGTCATTGTTGCCAAGCACCACACGTCTACATAATTTAACACTCGAACTCCTCCATTCAGAGCAAACTAAGACTTGGATAACGAAGTCATGGATAACAGAAACCAAAAGAAGACAGAAATGACGCCCACACCCCGAAAAAGAAAGAGGGATTTTACAGAGCTACAGCGTGAGCTGCACTGTAAAAAAAGATCGTAATTTTACAGGAAATAACTGTAAATTTGTATAGTAATTATCATGTTTTTTTAAATAACTTGCAAAATCCTGTAAAATGACAGATATTAACTATAAATTAACAACCCAAAACATTATTTGAAGTATTTTGACAATAACAACAAATAACGTTTATTTCGTCTTTTTTTTACTGTAAATTTACTATATAATATTTACAGTATTTTTGCACTTTCAGAAAATACATGCAGATGTACGTAAAATAAAATGTTTTTATCTGTAATTAAATATGTAACTCGTAATATAAAAGTGTATTACTATTATAAGACTTTAAGATGTTCTTTGTAATTTTAAGGTAAACATAAAACTGTAAGAAAAGCGTAAAATAAAAAAAACGTAAAATGTAAGTAAAACATTTTTACATAAATCATTTTCTCAATATTCGATTGAATCCAACAAAAACACAAAATATCCAATGTTGAAACAAAAGTAAATAAATATGTTCTCATGAAATTCCTAACTTACTATATTGTAAACATCTACAGTTGACAATATCATTAAAAAAAAAAATCATAGAAAGTGGAGAAATCTCTGCAGGGAGGACCAAGGTTTAAAACACACACTGTTATTTACTCAACAATAAGTCACAGTTATCCTTGTTTTATTTATGTGTTCTGTTGCTGTGTTTTTTTTCCATTGGTCAATTTACAGTAATAAACCTTAGTTTTACAGTATAATGTATGGTTTTCGGATTCTGGCCGACAGCCAGAGCTACGGCACTTGAAATAGAATTCAGCCAAAACACGGCAGACAAGTCAGGCATGTTTGGAATGAGTCCACAACACTCCTGATTGGTTAATATAAACATCATCGAAGAAACCTGCCAATGAGAACTGTCCGCGCCTGTCGTTCACATTTGAAACATCCAAGTCAGTTTGAGCGGGTCTCCTCCTGCGAGCTACAGCTGTCTGTGTGTCTGCTGCAGGAGTTTATGGATTAATATCGGGATCGTTTTACATCTACACGTTAAATATGAGCATCGGGACGTCAACAAAGAACAGAAGACTTGAGATCTGGTGAGTCCTGCAACTGTAATCAGTGTGCGAAAAAGTACACGTCCCACCGTCCGGGACGTGTTATTTACAATATCGGACAAGTAGATCTTTCAATTGACTTGTCCGGTGGACAAGTGACGGTTTTCGCCCTGATTTATTGACAAATTATTGATACATTCAGTTTACAAAAGGCAGAACTCATTCGCAAATTGTACGTGTCCGCCATTGTTCGTTTAGACATTTTTGTTTCGGTTCTGCTTGTCGATTCCTAAGGAAATGCATCTAGCCGCTTTCTGTACGGTTAGACCGGGGCGGGGCGGGAAGCAAAACTCGGTTCCAAGTAGGAACAAATAACAATTGTCCAGTACCGGGATTAATAAGAGTTGTGAGGACAGGAGGCGAGGCCGAGCCCCGCGGACTGCAGCTCTCTCTCTCTATGCTCGTATCAACTGATCACTGCATGGTGCAGCTCAGCGTCTCTCTCTCTCTCTTTCTACACACAGCGGATCCGCTGCCCGTTTAACAGCCTCATCTTTGTCACACTTTCTTCTGTTCTTTCTCTAACACGTAATGAAGGTTATTAAGCGTTTTAGCTCCTGTGTTGTTAATATTGACCGCCATTTCCTTTATGAAGTAAAGCAACCTCCCTCCCTGTGTCCTCGCGCTGTCCTCACATCCCCGGACCCCCAGACTCGGAGGAGCACAGGGATGTCAGTATTGTTTATGAAGCAGGGTATAAAAAGTACATTATTGAAATGAAAATACTATTTATTTACTTTTCCAAACAGTGAGCAGCTGCAGCATGTGTATTGCAGGACATGTGTAAGCGTGCAAGCATCTTTGAGTTGTAGAAAAGCGCTAGGCCTTAGGCTATAAATATAATGTATTATTATTATTAGGTTATGTCCTATGTGTTGGACATGTGTGGTTGGACTCTGTCTCACAGACAGGTTGCAGTGTAACATCAATTGTACATTCTCAAACTGCACCACTTAGAACTAACTAAACAATGCAGAGATTATTTCTATATAATTTTATTCAATAACCGTAACGAAATTCAACAGTATGAAGTGATTTGTAAATAGGAATACAGATT
The DNA here is from genome assembly GCF_902827175.1 of Gymnodraco acuticeps. Taxonomy (NCBI): domain Eukaryota; kingdom Metazoa; phylum Chordata; class Actinopteri; order Perciformes; family Bathydraconidae; genus Gymnodraco; species Gymnodraco acuticeps. The sequence continues at coordinate 70,608 of NW_022989995.1, forward strand.
TGACTTAATGTTTTCATAAATATATTTTTCTCCCAGTTTGTCATGGGACTTATTTGTACCCTCTCAAAGAACCGGAATCGAGAACCGAAAATAACCGGAATCGAAAAGCAGAACCGGAATCGTTAAAATCGAAACGATACCCAACCCTATGTGTGATGCAGTAAAATCTTACCGCTCACTTACGTTAGCGGTGTCGTAAAAACCGTGGCAAAATGTCAAATACGATGACGAAGAAGAAAATTCCAGTGGCCCCAATTTTTGTCCATTCTGGACAAGTGTCCATGGACAAGTACTCTCTAAAAACTTTTTCTCACACTGTGTAATGGAGTTAAACATGTATTTAGATAATCCTTACTTAGTTTGTGAATGTTTTATTTTTTATTTAAGGTTACGTTTCTTCTTCTAGTTAGCTGAGTTTCTTCCCGTTAAGTTGGTATGCATAATTAATAGGTTGTTAAATGTTAAGAAGCCCTGAGATGCTGTTTCTTGCAAGATGTTGCGCCCGGGAAACCCGGCTTAACATGCGGCTGCTAACGTTAGTTTACAGTTTATTGCAGTGCCGCCCCCCCACCCTCTCGTCTCCAACACGGGAGAATTACACATAAACATGCAGCGGGGTGTCACAGTGTTGTCGCCAAGTTTAATGTAAAGTGTCACAGCTTTCTTACAGCGGAATCTAGTTTGTTAATGTTCAGTAGCCAACAGCTAGCATAGCATAAACAGCTAACCGCTAACGTTCGGCTAATTTGCTAGTTAGCTCTGCTCTATATATTACACGCTAACATGACTAGCTAATGTCACACTGTGAACTAAAATACTTTTTGTATTACTACATCATACATGCTTGGTCCAAATCACTGCTAAAATTAATTATTTTTGAAAATGTATAGTAAAGAAACACTCAGCCATGCATGAAATAACATAGCAAAAGAATACGGGTAATGTTTGACCCATGTTGTGCCTTAAGTGTAGTGATACAAACATGATTTTTATTCAAAAAGTAAGAAAGGGACAAATACAAATTTAGAATTGGTGTTGATCCAAAACATGTTAATTGAGGAATACCTGGGATCCTGAATGGTTAAAGTAATTTATTGCAAAGATATTTACAATTAAAACTAATTCGGGTCACTTTTGACACATGTTGGTTGTATGTTGTGTAACAAAGGGTTAACGTGACAGCTGTGATGTTCACTCTTTTGACAGAGCACCAGTGGACAGCGAAGACTATGGAAGAGAAGATGTGATGGTTTTGTGTGGAAAGCTGCTAACGCCAGCCTGTGTCCCTCTCATCAGTCTCTCCAGGCAGCACCCAGCTATTCTTGCAGATGAAAATACTTTGATATGTGAGTAATAACTAACTTGTGTCTAACATAATATTGAATGTGGTTTAGTAAAGTATTTAAAAATACCCCACATTGTACATGTACAGGACAATCAGACCTTGTTCAACAAAGATCATCAGACAATTGTTTTGTCTTTGAGGTACAGCCGCAGCAAAGAGTCTGAGTTTGAAGAAAACACTAACATTTTATTTAGTGTTGTTTAATCAATCAATATTTACTGGTCTTGAATTTCCTCACTGTATTACAAAATGCTCGAATCTTATTGTACAGGAACATTATGCAGATTTCATCACCTGAAGATAAAAATATAGATTCAGCGATATGTACCATTTTAAGGAAATAGACTGTTAGCGGTATTTACTAAAGCTCCGCAGCTGTAGCTAGGCGCTGCTAATGAAAACTCAAGTGCTCAATTTGTTGGTTTTTATTTTTTATTAAGAATTGACCAAGCATATCTTCCTCTTCGAAATCCCAGTTGTACTTCGCTAACACGCAGTGCCTGGGAGGGTGCGTTTGATTGTTCCCACAATAGTGCGTGCTTGTGCTTCAAAGGTCCATCATACAAGATGTAGGGGATCTATTGGCAGCTGCTGATAATAACATCCATCATTATGGTTAACTAATAGTTATCACTTCACTTCCTCCTCCAGCATCTGGACACAGCAGGAACCTACGCCAGGATCCTGTTTGTGGACTTCAGCTCTGCCTTCAACACAACACTCTGGCTGGAGGCTGCGCTCCATCAGGACCAACACCTCTCTCCCTCAGGACCAGAACCTCTCTCCATCAGGACCAACACCTCTCCATCAGGACCAACACCTCTCTCCATTAGGACCAGAACCTCTCTCCATCAGGACCAGAACCTCTCTCCATCAGGACCAAAACCTCTCTCCATCAGGACCAAAACCTCTCTCCATCAGGACCAAAACCTCTCTCCATCAGGACCAAAACCTCTCTCCATCAGGACCAACACCTCTCTCCATCAGGACCAGAACCTCTCTCCATCAGGACCAGAACCTCTCTCCATCAGGACCAACACCTCTCTCCATCAGGACCAGAACCTCTCTCCATCAGGACCAGAACCTCTCTCCATCAGGACCAACACCTCTCTCCATCAGGACCAGAACCTCTCTCCATCAGGACCAAAACCTCTCTCCATCAGGACCAAAACCTCTCTCCATCAGGACCAAAACCTCTCTCCATCAGGACCAACACCTCTCTCCATCAGGACCAGAACCTCTCGCCACCTCAACAAGGCCCCCCCCCCCCACTGACACTTTACCTTAGCCACAACGCAGACTCTATGCATTACATAATGGAGATCACAGGATGGTAAATAATGCAATGTTTAAATATTGCTTACTGCACATATTTTATATTCTATAATTTATTGCATTCTATTTCGATGTAATCGATTTTATTTTAATTATTGTAATCGATTTTATTTTATTTCTATCTTACTATATTTTTATTACAGTGTTCTTAATATAGTTCGCTATCTGTGTACTTTTTAATTTTTTTTATTTGTATGTCGTGTGTCCAGGTGTCGTGGTGCACGACACCTAGTCAAATTCCTCGTACGTGTGAACCTACCTGGCAATAAACCCGTTTCTGATTCTGATCGGTTTGTCCTCTAGGTTGCACTGCCACGTCTACAGTAGCGCAGAATGGACAAAGGAAACATGATTGGGCCTCAAGTTTTTTGCAGCCAATATTCATTATCCTACAGGGGCGGCTAGTGGAGTACTTCTTGACCACAGAGTGTGAACGTTGTGATCAGCTGTTTTAGCGCAGTTCTCCAGTGAAGGGGGGGGGGGGGGAGTCTCCCTCCGCAGCCGGTTGGCGTAGTTTGGGCACAATTCCGTTGTACAGACCGACGTTAACAGCAGCCCTGTCTGTGCACACGGAGACCGACTCTCGTCCGGTGATCTAACCGCCTTCTGGAAAAGCTTCACAAGTACGTCGGTAAGCAAATGCGCTTTGTGACACAAGTGACGGTACGCATTTCAGATTACGCACATAATCTGCGTACCAGTTATGTGCACCCCTGTACTACAGCAAAAGTATTCCCCGTCGGGACTTCCTGCAACAACACCACGCCGTTATCAAAGATGTTCTTTTGAGAAGACGATCACTACGTGACAAAAGTTTTCAAAACCGTGGCTACTGAAATCAATCTTACTAACTGCTGTCTGTGCAATTTACTCCGCGAGTTGGCAGACTTTATTTTGCTTCCTTTAACATCATTTTTCATGGTGGGGCTAAGCCATTTCTTGGTATGGGTGTAGCCTACCCCAGCCATACCCTGGCGCTGCCACTGGTGGCACGTATGGGGCGGGCCATTCTGCACATGCGTTAAATGCGTTAAATATTTTAACGCAATTAATTAAAAAAATTAATTACCGCCGTTAACGCGATAATTTTGACAGCACTCATTTTAAGTTTTCAGAGTAATTGTTTCCTACAGAACATTTTGTGATGTCATTTTGTTGAACCTGTTTGATTGGAAAATGTTAGAAAAAAGCTGTAAGATAACAGTATTCTAACTTTAGGTTCTGTATTTATTTTAGTGTTTGATCATACAAATCTAATAAAAAAAAATGTAAACTGTTTTTCTCATCAGAACTTTATTTAAGGTATTTTAATGTAACATTTTAAGACAATGGATTTTGAAAAGAGAGGAAAGTTTCCTCTAAAATCTTTAAGGACAATTTCTGTATACTAATTGCTTTTGCACTTTATTTCAGTTAATGTATTTTTACTTTAATTTAATGTTTTTTGTTTGGCAGCCGCTGCTGCCAGTCATTTGACCGTTTTTTTACGGGTTTTTTGCCCGTAGAAGTTTTAGTGCTGTACTTTTATTAAATGTTATTGACTGTAAAAAGAGAGGATAAATCTGTAAAATTACAGTGTTTGCACGTTAAAATATTAGTGCTGTACTTTTATTAAATGTTATTGACTGTAAAAAGAGAGGATACATCTATAAAATTAGAGTATTTGCCTGTAGAAGTATGAGTGATGTACTTTTATTTAAGGTTATTGACTGTAAAAAGAGAGTATAAATCTGTAAAATTACAGTGTTTTCCTGTAAAATCTTTAAGTACAATTCCCGTAAATTAATGGCTTATTCACTTTATTTCAGTTAAAGTATTTTACTTTAATTTAAGGGTTTTTGTTTGGCAGCCGCTGCTGCCAGTACTTTGACCTTTTTTTTACGAGTTTTTTTTTTACAGTGTGGTGGAGAAAGAGATCGTTCGTGTGAAGGTGGAGACCGCACAACTGAGAGCGGAACATGACAAAATTGAGCTGGAGAAGGAGAAATTAAGACTCCAAATTATAATTCTTAAGAATCAGCAAAGAATCAATCAAGACAATTTGTCATTCTTGTTTTTATCTCAATGTCATGTTAATAGTTCTCTAAATGTTATCTAATGTTCTTGTGTGTGTTTTTTGAATAAAATAGGCTATAAAACAGCCTGATGAAAAGATGTGGTCACAATGGGAGCTTATTGAAATGCAATTGCAAAAAAACAGCGTTCATATTACAAATAGGTTGTTTATTATGTGATTGTGGTTAAGTCGTCCATCGATATCTTCACGGATGCCAGGAGGATTTTGCTGCTTCTTCTTGTGTTGGGAAGTGAATATAATTCCTAAGGCGGCGCTGGAGAGCCAAGGAAACTTGTCTAATGGCGCATTTCCACTGCAGCGGGTAGCCCCGTTTAAGCGTCCTTAACCGTCCTCAAGCGGCCAGGCCAGTTTTTGGTGGCCTTTCCATATAGCCTAGCACCGGCTAGCGGGTACTTTTTCCCTCTTTTTCCGGCCCCATAAAATCGTGGTTCTATCAGGCCAGGGCTGAACTAGTGACGTCAACACTCTCGACTGCTGATTGGTCAGAGAGAATCGTTACAAGATCGCACGCGAGATCATCCCTAGCGTCGCATATATATCTAGAAGCAAGCTTGCAACATTTTTATAAAAAGCATTTTTGTAAACGGAGGAGCTACAAAAATGACAACGTCGAAGCAAAGCACACCGTGGTCGACCGAGGAGGTGACGACGTTCCTAAATCTCATTGGGGATGATAAAATCCAGCGGGAGCTCGACGGAACAACTCGAAATGTGAAAGTGTTCCAGGATGTCTCTGCACAGATGTCCGAACGCGGATTTTCGAGGACTTTCCTGCAAAGTAGGGAAAAACTCAAAAAGATGAAGAGTGAATATCGCCAAGTAAAGGACAACAATAACACGAGTGGTGCGGGTAGGAAACAATGGAAGTGGTTCGACTTGCAAGGTACGCTCACTTCTAACAAAGAAGTCTATTTTATCCTTACATTAATGTTCGACAACCCATGCTTTTATGGAGCCCCGAAGAGCTACATAGCTAGCTAAGGCAGATAGCCTTAGCTAGAGCTATTGTTTGCTAACACCATATGTGCCATTGTTTACGTTCAGTTTTTCTTTTCTATAGTTGTTGTTGCTATTTAGTATTGTGCTGCAGTAGTTTGTGGAATTAACAAGTCATTTTGCTGTTCTAGATGATTACATTGGGACTAGTGAGGAGGAACATTCCCGAACAACGGGTGATGGCAGTGTTCCGTCCACAACATCGTCATCGAATCCAGAACGGACCCCAGCTCGACCACAGACACCAGCCGAAGAACCGACACCAACTCAACCACCAACGCCGAGTGCCATCACGACACCGCAGCGTGTGGTTCTAGGTAAGAAATATAAATGGCAAAACGACTGGAATTGTGTTTTGTTTTTTTAAACCTTGGATCATCCATCGTCAGTAATTAAAATAAGCTATACCACTGTGTGGAAATGCTCTGTTACAAGTAAAGTCGTAGCTAGTAAGCAGCTAGTACAGTTGTGTGTGACATCCTATCATATACATATATTTATATTCATTATCAACAGGCTGGACATAATGTAATTCACTTTCACAATCATTGTTAACATCTAGGGCCAGAACTTTCTTTAGTTCACCTTACTGTTGTTCTGTTTATACATGTTATTCTTATATCCTTGTGTGACCTGTACCTGTCCTGTGTTTTTTCCTTATTGCTAATTATTATCTTATTGTCACCCAGGCAAGAGGAAACGAGGAGGAGAGGATCGGGCCCAGCAGGAACGGCACCATGAACAGCACATGGCCCAGCAGGAACGGCACTTGGACCGGGCCAAAGCGTCTGCTGAGCGGAGATGGGAGTTGGATGCGGCCTTGAGAAGGGAGGAGGCGGCCTTGAGAAGGGAGGAGGCCGTCTTGAGAAGGGAGGAGGCCGTCTTGAGAAGGGAGGAGGCCGTCTTGAGAAGGGAGGAGGCAGCTCAAGCAGAGACCTTCAACCTAGCCTTCCTGCGCACTCTTGGCGAGGTGCTAGGGGGACTGGGCAGCCGACGTGGCCCCCGACGTGGCAGCCGACGTGGCCCGTCTCCTCCGTGATACTTCAAATAACCTTAATAGTTATTGTACATATTATATATTTTTTATCTAGTTAATTTTTAAATGCAACATTTGTACTTTCTTGTTTATTTATTTTCTTTAAAATGTTCATTTTATATTTATTTTTACAATGCCATGTATATTTATGCTGGCTGCAATACAGTTTTACATTTTTTATTTGTATTGTTTAATGGCATGCCTTTTTGATACAACATTTTTTTTGTATTTTTATACTGCCATCAATAAAGTACTTCTTTGACTTATCTTATCTCTTGTTGATAATGAATTGCACCCAACAGAAACAAATCAGATTCACATAATCTTGATTTAGAGAAGATATAAACATACATTCATTTATAAAGCAATAACAAACACCATCAGTTAGGAAAAAGCCCCTTAGTTTTAAGAGATTTAAAGCAAGAAATTGAGTTTGCTAGCTTGAGGTCCTCCTCTAAAACATTATTACATGTTTATTTTGTAATAGTATTAAGAATACATGATAAATACATAATACATGTAGTAGAAATTGCTCAATTGTAATACCCTCGTTCTATTAGACTCAAACAACACATTCCTTATATATTTCAAAGACGAGAGAACAAAAGAAGAAACCTATAACCCATTCAAGCTAGCTTTTAACATGTCTAGAAGAAAGATTGAGGTTATATTTTAATATGTTTACAATTGTCCACACTATTTTACACTTGCATTTATGAATATAGTTTTGCTGTGTTTTACACTTTAGTATTTATGTTTATAGTTAGCTTTGATATTCGCTTAATTTATTAGAAAGATTTTCTTTTCATGATCTGATATTTCCTCAAATGTTCTTATTATGGGGCAGTACTTACTGGTGCTTGAAATTCAAATATTTACTAAATATTCAATTCAGATAACATTTGTTTAAAACATTTGACAAACACATGTATATGAAAAAAAAAAGATGTATTTATGTTCAATACAATGAATACAATACAATGCATATTTAGGTATTCAGGTAGCGCATCAAACCCTCTCTGATGTCAGTGCCCTCCTCCTCTGCACCTTGAGCCACTGCTACCCCAGGCTCTGCTGCTGCTGGTGCATTCCACCCATCATCATAGTCCTCTCCATGACTCTCGCAGAGGTTATGCAGAGCACAGCATGTCAGCACCATGGATTTCACAAGAAACAAGTAAACGATCGCTTCCACATCCTCCATTGTTGTGTGTGTTTTGTGAGTTGTGTCGCATTGAAGATGACGCCACTGCAGTTTTACCCAGCGTCGCTCCGCCCAAAAAGCCCGCCAAAAAGCCGATCGCCCCGCCTACACTGCGTTGCTACTCCAGGTCCTAAACTGTAATGGAAATGCGCCACAAAATGCGAGGCAGCCCGAGGCCTGAGCGAGGACGCTTAGGGACGCTTAAACGGGGCTACCCCGCTGCAGTGGAAATGTGCCATAATAGCCCGACATGCAGTTGTGTGATGAACATTAATCATGTCTCCCACAGTATTAAAGTCAAATCTGAGCACAATCAGCACCTGCAAGGTTAGGGAGAGCGCAGCGTTTCTGTCTGATCCGTTCTGTTGTTGAGGGGAGATCTCCTCGATTAAATCAAAAAGGGATTGTCTGCCGAAACGAAACCTCTCTATCAGCTCACTGAATAGATGTCCAGTGGGTTTGTTCGATCACGGACGACTCTTTCTCTTCTTAATGCCCTTTCGTTGTTACAACATGTAAACAAGACGCACTGCCATAGTTATTTTCCTTCTGTTTTAAGTTACTATGGATACTAGTCTCTCTTTCCGAATTACGCCTGCTCCATACTAGGCGTAAAAGTTACACCCGGGCGCAACACATACAGGGCTTGAGTCTAAGTGGTGACTATTCATAACTTTAGTTTGGTCTTAACCTTCGGTTCTACGTCGGACGTAGATTTACGCCCAGCTGGTGCACTCCACTCTAGGTGAAAAAGGTTTGCAGCAGGGTCAAATTCAGTCTGTTCAATTTGAGGTTTACCAGGAACTGCATGTCAACAGAGGCGGCTCTGATGTACATGCACTCTATGGTTCTATCTCATATCACCTACTGCTTAACAACCTGGTCACATGCCGTACAACCACTCTTAAACCCCTGGAATCATTATACAAACAAACACTTAAAATAGTAGATACAAAATCAGTTTATTCTCATCATTGCCCAATACTCACAAAATATAACTTGTTGAGCTGGGAAAATGTAATGAGATATGCAAATGCTTGCCTCATGTACAAAATAATACACGGCCTTACCTCACCTCCGCTCAGACATTTTATCACCATACGCACACCTGTAACAGGTCAACAAGAGCTGCAACAAGAAGAGACTGCGTTGTTCCATTAAGGAAGAGTTCATTCAGCCAATCTTCTTTTTCTTTTAAAGCTGCACAACAGTGGAACTCAATCCCAGTAAAGATTAGAGAACAAAACACCCGCAGTTTATTTCAATCTAACTTAAAAACATGGTTAGTGGAAAGTCAGCTCTGTCAACACTGACACAATCTGCACTTTACAACGCTCTGTTTGTACATGTGCCTTGACCTGTTGCTATCTGTCTGCTTTGTGAATATGTATTTAAGTTTAGTTTTTATGTTTTTATATATGCTTTTATCATAATATAAGTATCTCTGTTGAATGTTGTTTTACTGATTGTATTTACCTGTTATTTGAAGTGAATTTTTGTTTTTAGGATGACTTTCAACATTTGTCCAGGGACTACAGACGAAAAATAGCCTGTTGGCTAACTCTGGCGCATTTACAGAAATGTCAATCAATGTCCCCGTCAAATAAATATATAAAATCCACTGCACACATAATCTGAAATAACAACTCATATTTCTCGCATCAAATGACATCAAAGCGCATTTTAATGGCCAAACTAACCTTAAAATAGGCATTTTCCACCGAGAATAAAACGAATGTCGGCCATGTTTTTTTTTTCTGCAGGGAGAAATTTGAAGATCACGTGACATAGGCGCCAGCCATTGGAAATGAATTGCTGCGAGTGTCGACTCCAGAGGGAAGCCATCATGCCCTTACTTTGAAACCTTGAAATGTCGTCATCAGCAGGCCATCACGTCGTTTCCGAAAATAACCGACACGAGCAGATTTCGGTCGAGACCTGCGGAAAGTTTGTCTCAAAACTCAGTGTGTGTAAAAAGACGATCCACAAGCAGAGATTTGAGATCCACAAGCGCATTTTTGGTTGACAAATACAAAATGGATTCACAAATGCCTGATCGAAAGTTGTCAATTTTAAAGAGATATTCACAAATTCCTTTTGTTTATTTGTAAATTAATTATAGTATTCACAGATATTTTTTTTATTAATGAAAATATTTAGCGTATTTGCAGATCCGTTTTACATTTGCAAATTTATTTGTGAGTTTGCAAATCTTTTAAATGCATTTGTGGATGGAGTTTTACATTTACAAATCACATATTTACAGACAAATTATTTTTATGTTCACACCAATATTTATGCTCTGGACACAGAAAACCTGTTAAAATGACGTTATTAAGTTAAACAGGGAGGCTGTGGCGTTAGGATAAGGGGAGCACAGGTTCAAACCCCAGTGCAGTCAGCATGTCGTTGTGTCCCTAAGACACTTCACCCCAAAGTGCTCCTGTGGGGATTGTCCACAGTATTGAGTATGGAAGTCACTTTGGATAAAAGCGTCTAACAAGTAACATGTAATGTAATGTTATGAATGCAGTTCATGTAAAAGTGTATTTGAAGTGTACTAAGTGTTATGTTCGTAACCTGAATTTAAAATCAGGCTTTGTAATTATTTGAGTGACCGAGATCATGCAAGTGTATTTCAAGTGTAATATGTATTAATTTATTGAGCTGTACTTAAATCAGGTTTTAAAATTGTTTGACTGATAGAGATCATGCAATGTTATTATTTGTTTATTGATTGTTATGAACCTGTCTGAGGACCACAGATGGAAATGAGCTATTAGCTATAATCTGGCATATTGCATCTCTTCTCTTTGCTGAGATTAATGTTTTTGTATGCATGGTCCTTCTATACATAAATAAATAAAAAAAATAAAAAAAAAAGGCTGCTGCATACATTTTATGATGGTAGATATGGTGCAAAATGCGAGAGCTTGTAAAACCTGATGTGAGCACTTGCAGAAAACAAATCTGAGCTTGTGTGCATACTAGGGGTGTAACGGTTCACAAACATTTCGGTTCGGTACGTACCCCGGTTTTTAGGTCACGGTTCGGTATGTTTTCGGTACAGCAGAAAAAATTATCACAAAACATAAAATATTTTTTGGGGGTTTTTAATTATTATTAAACTGTGAATATTCACTCAAATAAATACAAAATATAATAAAAATAAACATTAAGGTGCAGCATTTCGATGAACTGAAATAATCTGTATTTGAACTGTACTGTACTAGTACCTAAGCAGCCAGTTTGACATTAGGACTTGCTTGTCATTGTATTTTCATGTTGTTTAAAGAAAGATGAACTTGTCCACATTGCTTGCTGAAAGGGCAGATCTGCTGGCACTAACAATGTCTCCTGCTGTGGAGAACACCCTCTCGCTAGGGACAGAGGTAGCAGATACAGCCAGGTAGCGCTTTGCTAACATGGCAACATAAGGATATTTGGCGTTTGTAATAGCTTTGGCTCGGTCTGAACTTTTTGCGAGTGGTGGAGGCTTAAATGCTAGCGGGAGTTGGGTTTGTACTTCAGTCTTTTGGTACCGGTGATATTCACGTTCGGGTGATGCCTTTTCAAACGAGTGTGCAAGTTTGATGTATTGCCAGCCGCATAACCAATTTTAGTTGAACAATGCCAACAAACAGCTTTGGTTCAGTCCACCTGTCTTTGTCCGTCATCCTTGTACGTAACTGCAAAACCAAAATGTTCCCAAACCAGAGACTTAAATGATGCTGGAGGATTTTCGAGCTCAATTTCTCTGCGTTCGCCATTTCCACAGTTCCTCAAATTACTGACTACATTTGAACGCATCCCTGTGACCAGGTGCCTCATTTATAACGCCTTGCGTAGGATTCACGTGGGAAGGTTGCTTACGTAGTACAAAGCAAAAAAATAGGTACAGAAAAGTTCCGACATTATCCGATTCACAAAACATTGCGTACCGGCGAGGGAAGTAGGGCACTTCCTACGCCGTCTTCCCTTTATAAATCACAATCGACTCGAAATGCGGCGCAGCTTTTGCGGGCTTCACGTAACGCCCATATTTGCCTATAAATAGTCAAAGAAACACCCATTCATTCATTCATTTTGACTGACTGCATGAAGAAGATCGCAGGAAATGACGACAGAACAGCTAAAAAAGACATCTCACACCGTCTCATATTTTGGTTATTTTGGGGAGGTCGAGATAATCATATTGGCTGCAGTCGAATAGTCCATTGTTACACCCAGACCTAGGGGAACCTAGGCGCAGCATAAAATGCACTCTCCCCACTTTTCCCACTCCCAAGAACACGGACGCCAAAACAGAGAAAGCGTTTGGTAAATGTATTTACCCAAAATTATTACACACCGGAGTAGCAAAACCACAAAACAAAGAAAGCTTTTAACACAAAATCTTACCTATCAAATGAGAAAAATAAACGTTCAAAAATCTTACCTACTCTAATGCAAAAAAACAGGAGAAAACGAATTATCCAGAAGGGAAAAAAAAGAAAGGGTTTTGCACTCCTAAGCAAAATAAATAAAGCGTGTCTAACAAAGACAGGTTTAGTAGCTTTTCTACACAGTCTCACAACACGAGAGAAAGGACCGGCATACGGTATAAATAAGCAATCAGTGTAACAGGACAGACATCGCAGCGCAGATGTGTGTTGGGAGTAGGAGAAGTCTAGTCGGAGAGAGGCCGAGGAACTGCACGGCTGCAGTTAAATATCCTCTCTTCTTCAGGTGGACCAATCAGCAGGTTGAAGGTAGCTACAGTAATCAGCTTAACGGGCACCACCTGTTGCTCACACGCTCACACACAAACACACACACACACACATGACCTAACGACCCAGGGTCGTAACACCATTTAGCTTAGGGTTGCGTTCCGATAATCCAAAAATCAGCTCCTAAGTTCTAACCCTATCTCCTATTCCTTGACCTCTGAGTGAAACGTCACGGGTTAAGGGATAGTGGATAGGAGAATTCAAAAGGACTTAGGAGAAGAGACTGCGGTACTTTAGAGAATCCAAATGCACTTTCACTATCCGACGTGTTTATTATGCGCCAGCGGACGTCATGAATGTGCGTCTGCTGCTGTGGGGAAACTATGGAAACTACAGTTTTCTATACAGCGGACTACAACATGGATGTTCAATAAGAACGAGAGACTACTGTAAACTCATCTAGAGACTCTGCACCGTGCTCTGATGCTGTTGCTTTGCTTTATGAACGTGGACAACAGAGAAACATATTCTTCATGACCAAAGTTGGAATTGAAATAAAAAAGGAAAGTGAAACTTATGCTCGTCACCCTCTCCCTCCGGTCCACATTAATACAAATGATCCCAATACGTATGATTGTATGAACTATGAAAATATCTTAAAATCAATACAAATGTATTTATTATAAACGTTAGTCCTTAACATCTATCACTGTGTACATCACCATTCAAACATCTTTTAAAAGTTGAACAAACTCCACACAGCTCAGTAAAGACTGTGAGATGTTGACTTTATTTTATAATTTCAGTAAAAACTAACGTTCATATTTCTCTTTTTGATTATAATACTGATGAACGTTCAAAACAAAGCACTTTGGCAACTTACCACCGTAACTTTCATGATATAATTTCTCGGTCATAATCGGTTGTTTCCGTGAACAGCCGACTGTTGAGTGACGGCAAATGCTGCGGCTGCAAGGCATTGTGGGGCAGCATTTTCTCCTCTCCTTTCGGTAAGGGAGGTCCAGTGGTTCCTAAGCTAAAGGAGGTTATAAAGGAAGTTTGAAACCTCCTTTCCTTTCATTTAGAGAATTGGAACGGCACTTATCATGGCTGCCAGTGAGGGACTTCCGGGTCATTTCACTCCGTTAGGAAGGTTCCTAGGTTGCGTTCCAATAGTCCATTTAGCTTAGGAACCTTCCTAACGGAGTGAAATGACCCGGAAGTCCCTCAGTGGCAGCCATGATAAGTGCCGTTCCAATTCTTCCTTTATAACCTCCTTTAGAAAATGCTGCCCCACAATGCCTTGCAGCCGCAGCATTTGCCGTTACTCAACAGTCGGCTGTTCACGGAAACAACCGATTATGACCGAGAAATTATATCATGAAAGTTACGGTGGTAAGTTGCCAAAGTGCTTTGTTTTGAACGTTCATCAGTATTATAATCAAAAAGAGAAATATGAACGTTAGTTTTTACTGAAATGATCAAATAAAGTCAACATCTCACAGTCTTTACTGAGCTGTGTGGAGTTTGTTCAACTTTTAAAAGATGTTTGAATGGTGATATACACAGTGATAGATGTTAAGGACTAACGTTTACAATAAATACATTTGTACTGATTTTAAGATATTTTCATACAATCATACGTATTGGGATCAACTATAGTCTATGGTCCCAATGGCCTTATTTTTGCTGGAGGATCGAGGAGCGATAATGGAGGAGCTATAACCGAGGAACCACCAGACCATCCTCCGATGAAATCCTCAGACACTCGCCCCGCCCCCTTACTGTGTATCGCTCACTGATTGGACGAGGCAGTGCATGCACTGATCTGATGCTTCTTGACATGAGAGCAGTTTCCCAGCGGAGTGAAGAAAATACATGAACCTCACGGGAGTGACTCCTCAGTTTATACCGTGTTTTGTTTCAATTAATGTATCATTTAGTTACAAATATGTGATATATCTGAACAACAATACCTGTTTCTCGCTTGAGGCCAGAAAAAGGCTAGTCACTGTGACCTTTTTACCTGTGCTGGACTATGGTGATTTGTTGTATATGAATGCACCTGCCTATTGCCTGAACAAGTTAGATGCCGCCTATCACGGCGCACTGAGATTTGTCACAAATTGTAAAGCACTTACACATCACTATACCCTGTATACCAAGGCAGGTCTGCCATCACTTACTGTAAAGAGGCTCAGTCATTAGTACACATTTATTTATAAAGCTTTGTTGGGTAAACTCCCGTATTATATCTGCTCTCTGATAACACAGAGAGTTGCAAGCAGCTATTGTCTGAGATCGCATTATGTAGTATTGTATCTATGTGCCAAGAGCAAGGACTGTCTTAGGTAAGACAGCTTTTATGTGCGCAGCTCCACTTGCTTGGAACAATCTTCAGCAAGAATTGAAACTGAGCAATCTCATTCCTCTGCATGTTTTTAAAGCTAGGCTAAATGAAATGCTTGTTGATACAGATGGAGCACTCCAGATCAGACTCAGATGGGTGTGTCCCAGTCAAAAGCCCAGCGGATGCCAGTGGCTGGGGGTGTTGCCAAATTGCTAGAGGGCGTTGCCCAATTTCCCCATTTGTTCAATTACAGGATTTAACCATGAGATGGCGCTTCATTCACAAAATACACAAAGACAACTGTTTGCAATGTTTGCAGCTCTGCAGTTGTGTTTGCTGAATACTGTAGCATTTAATCACTTATGTGTTACTGTATGGTTTTCACAAGCTACTATAATGAAAAAACATCAATATTTTAGATCAAATAAAGTATATAGTTTGCTTTATGCAGTATATTTCTTGTAATATTGTTGGGGTGTTTTACACAGTACAGTAGATTGAAGTAAATCAATTTATACATTAAGATAAGATAAAATGGATTTTTATTAATCCCGTGGGGAAATTCAGTAGTTCAAACAGCAACAGGGTGAGAGTGAAAAACAGGACAGCACAGATTCACACAGATTAATAAAATCAAAAATAAGATGAGCGATAAAAATAATAATAATGAGAAACTATGAAATAAGAAATGAATAAAACTAAAATATAATTATCATATCATATATTATAATGTATTGTATTATTAAGTAATATCATACATTAACCCCATTATAGCATATGCCACATTGAATGGATGAACACATTTATGCATCAATAATTACAACGGAGTATTTCTAAATACAAGTTGTAAAAATACTTATATGTATTTAATATTAACCCTTTGGAGTTGACCGTCACGCCGGCGTGATCAGATCACATGACCTGTGCCGCATAAAAACAACAGTCCGGACAACATTGCCGTGTGTTTCTGTCGAAAGTACTGGCTTGAAATTATATCCCAGTCTTTGTTTCATGCAAAAAGACCCAGTAAACACGGAGAGACGATGATATAAAGTTCATACATTTCAAAAGTATGAAAAATGGAAGCACATATTTGAATATCTTCGCCGTATTTTATCATTTTACGAAACGGAAAATACTGGAAACTGTAGATCCTGCTCAACAGGATGTATATGTGTATTTCTGTCGAAAGTACTGGCTTGAAACTATATGCCAGTCTTTGTTTCATGCAAAAAGACCCAATAAACACGGACATACGATGATATAAAGTTAATACAGATATATTTCAGAAGTATGAATAATGGAAGCACATATTTTAATATCTTCACCGTATTTGATCATTTTACGAAACGGAAAATACTGGAAACTGTAGATTCTGCTCAACAGGATGTATATGTGTATTTCTGTCGAAAGTACTAGCTTGAAACTATATACCAGTCTTTGTTTCATGCAAAAAGACCCAATAAACACGGACATACGATGATATAAACTTAATACAGATATATTTCAGAAGTATGAATAATGGAAGCACATATTTTAATATCTTCGCCGTATTTTATCATTTTACGAAACGGAAAATACTGGAAACTGTAGATTCTGCTCAACAGGATGTATTTACCGGGAGGGAAGGGGTGAGGTAATCAGGTAAACGGAGTGATACGAAACGAGACGAAAAGAGACGAAGAGAGACGGCTGGAGACTGCGATTGAAGTAAAGTGACAGACAAACATTGAGAATTTAGATAGTTAGATAGATTTAGAGTTTTGAAGATTCAACTATGATGAAGAGAACTCTGAACGTGAGTCAAGCTTTAAGCTTGTTTTTTGACATGGAGGAGGAGGAATCTGTGATGTTGCCCTCTGTGTCGTATTGACAGAAACCGCTTTGAAGCGTGGCACAGATAAAGACAGAAAAAACTGATTTTTGTACATAATGTGTATATATATATTTGTATTATATTTACAATAACACTTTTGCCTTATCAGAATGAAATCCCATGCTACCTCAATCAAACTTTCACATTATCATAGTGAAATCCCATGTATATATTTCCAGCTTTTAAATGGTTTCGTTGTGTTTGTTTGTGTTACCTATGAAAAATAATATCATTTTCAAAATCTGTTTTTACGTTTTTTTTTTTTGTGATTTTGGGTCCAAAATGTTCATATAGTAGAAGATCACTGCTCTAAACAAAGTCAAAAATCCTACATCCAAACGAAATAAATATAATTAATTATGATGAATACGTTAAGTCTTGTTCATTGTTTTTCACTTTTATTAAATGTTTGATATTTCCGGTGGAAATGGTGGACTATCGGACATTCAAAATGCAGCATATTTTCACTCTTACACACATATATTCTCCTTTTACATACATACATTTTCACTCTCACACGTATATATTTACACTCACACATTCATACATTTTGCTCTCATATTATCATATTTCAATGCACACATTCATATATTGTCACTCACACATTCATGCATTTTGTTCTCATATTCATATAATTTAATGCTCATATTTATACATTTTGCTCTCATGCGAAATCTACTAAAACAAAGTATGTCATGGTAGTGGTCAGCTGTTAAACACAAAAGTGTATCTTAAGGGCTGTAAATATAGTAAATATAATAAGCCTGTTGTCAATTTTAGACACAGGCTTATTATATTTACAGCCCTTGTGAAGTAAAACTTCTGATGTTGCAATGTTGAGGTGGAATGAAGGATTCGGGATCGTCGTTAGCCAAAGCACTGAGAGTTTATTTTACAAGTACATTAATACAGCCGGGGAGATCACTTAGTTTCACACATTCTGTGCACCCACCAAGCCATCTCTGACCACAAAGAAACCACAGCACGCATCAACATGAGAAGAGGCGGAGCCATGCGTTTACCTAATCAATAGCAGATGTGGGACAATAATCTGTTTGTCCCGCAAAATGCAGGCAGGCCTGGACCCTTCCCCCACAGGAAAGGGGGAGAAGCTTTTGACCTGTGACCTCAACTTTCAGAGAGGAGCTTTGACTTTTAAATACAAAGCATGTTTGCAATATCACAGATTCTAAGAAACAATAAGAAACTC
This sequence comes from Gymnodraco acuticeps, assembly GCF_902827175.1. Taxonomy (NCBI): domain Eukaryota; kingdom Metazoa; phylum Chordata; class Actinopteri; order Perciformes; family Bathydraconidae; genus Gymnodraco; species Gymnodraco acuticeps. The sequence continues at coordinate 88,749 of NW_022989995.1, forward strand.
TATAATCAAGATCAGATTAAAATATTCTCTTACAGTTTCACTCTTTTTATCAATCTATTGATAACCAATTAACATTAGTCTAAGAATATTTCAGTCAATACTTAAATCAATAAGCGTCTTCAGAGTTGGGTGCGCTCAGATACATTCATTACATAAAAAAGTAGAACAAGATTGAAAACACTTCAATCACCATGATTGAACACAGTCAATCATCTCTCTTCAGTGCTTGGCATCTTTTGTCAAAAAGCACAATAATAAACACGTGAAATACAAAATATAATAGCAAAATATATGTTTCAAAAATAAGATCTTTTATCATTTATCACTCAGTTAATCTCATTCATCAAACACAAATTCTAAATCAGCTCAAAGATTTACTTCAAGGCAATTACTTATTAAAAACACAATTAGAATTTAGGATTATAAGAAATCCAATTGAGGTATAAAATCAGAATCATGAGAGATCCAGCTAAGGTTCCTAATTAAGGTATACATTCACAGTGATGAATCGATCAATCTGTAATCTGTAAAGTTACAGTGTCCTCAATCTTTAACATTACTTTACGTTTACTTCATTACGCTTTATTCAAGAGTAAGGCACTTAGTGATACATATATTTCATTCAAATACATTTGTTCAAAATCTGAAAAGGAAGAATCAGACATTTTATTTGTATAACAACCTGAAAAGGAAAAATCTGACATTTGTTCTTTAATCCAGTGTATCAACTGTAACCAATTATCAAAACATCTGTTCTTTATTCAGAATATCAACTTTAACCAACATCTCAATCGTTGAACGGGGGTACCCATGGGTCAGAAACCGCGATGGAGACCCAGGGATCTAGAAGCTCAGCATTGTACATTAATATTGTGTCCTTTACAGTCAAATGCCCCACTAGCCTTTGTGGGGCCTGGAGGGCAGTCTTGGCAACCCTTCGTATGGCTAATTTAACTACAGTGATCAAACAGATCACTAGGATTAGCACAACCAAGATAAACACTGAAACAGTAACAACAAATTTAACCAACCCCGCTCCCCAGGATCCAAAGGTTCCACTTAACTCCCCAAATGTAAACCCATGAGTTTCATGCAATTATTTTATTCCCCTGGCAGTATCATGAGCCATGTCCATAACTTCAGGTGTGGCATCAGAAATAAAAGAACAGCACTCACTTCCTATCACCTTGCATGTGCCCCCCTGGGCAGCTAAGAGGAGATCAAGCGCCATGCGATTCTGTAGTGCTACTGTCCTAACTTCCTGCAATTCTTTGTGTTCAGCTAACATCGCTGTGTTGGATACATTTAGATGGTGTTCTACAACTTTGGACAGTGCCACAATTTCCTGCTGAGTAACATAAATACCGTACCAAGGCAAAAATAGGCTAGCTATCTGTTGTCCTTGTGTAATGGACCTGCTGTTCCTGTGTAGAGAGGGAAGAATCGCTGCGATCTCCTTAGCCTCTACTTTACGGATTAAAGGGATTAGGTAGGCTAGATAACAGGTGCCATAAAAAACGTCATATGGCACACAGCCGTACGCGCGATCCCCACAAACTAAGTAAACTCTCTGTGGGAGGGGAATTCTGGCTAAATTTACCCTCACTATGGTATTACAGTCGCTGTGTCCCACATCAGGAGAGGTGTGAGATCCTACTTCATTCTGGAAGCAGATGGACACATTCTTCCATTCATGCACCACAATTGGGGGAACATATACTGAGCAGTCACGTGTAGGGGGCTTGCTTAAGGGTATTGGCTGCGTACAGTCATGTATTTTAACCTCAACGCAGTCCACTGTTCTAGAGCCAAACCAGGGCACAACTGTTACCAAAGCTTCAACTAACAAAGCGGGTGTGTGTGGTTGCATTATGCATGGACTTGTGACGTTAGCCGAACAATTAGTCTGAGCTAGAGCTAACTGGAATCTATATTCAAAAGCTAGGTTAACGTATTTCTTCATATATATTAGTTTTAAAAACATCAACCGTTTGAAACCGTCAGGCAGGTAATTTTTATTTACTGTATCAACAATGAGAGAGACTAAGCCCTTGTACTGTAAAGGTTGCTCAGAGTCTATTGGGTAGGAAGGAGTGTAACAATCCTCCGCCTCGTCGCTAATTCTGGATGCTATGTCATTCCAGCTTACTAAACCGTAATCAGCTTTTGTAAAAGGAATTGGGCTAAACATAGGAGAATGCATGGATTCTGGCATATTTTGGCACAACCAACAGTTGCTAACATTACGTTCATGTGCGTAGTCTAACATTAAACTTACTGCAGAATTAGTTTTAGTTCGTTTAAAAGGAGTAATTAAGGCCTTTTTTGAAGAATCTACCTCACCTTCTGATTGTTTAAGTGGAGTAACATCACCTCCTGATTGTTTAAGTGGAGTAACATCACCTCCTGATTGTTTAAGTGGAGTAGATGGAACATTTGTTTTGCTATTTGGTCCAGTAAATGTGCATGCAGTATCACCTGGATTGGGAACCTGGTAATCTGGTTTCCTCATTGTACATTTTACCTTATCCCTTATCAGTGTCTTGAACTGTTCTACAGTGCTACACCACAGTTCTGGGGGCATTTCTTCAATGGTGTTGAGAGCTATTCTTACCACCTCTGATGAGACCCCGAACCAATGGTACTGGTTCTTTGGATACATCTCCCACGTTGGGTAAACTAAGGACACAGGAAACACAATAATACAGTTAGATGAGTCACATATTGAAATTGGGCAGTTAAAGGAAATAGTCTCTGACTTATGACCAGGGAGGGAGACAATCCTCCTTATTCTCCCTCCTTTTCTCTCTCTTTGTGTCTCTTGCACCATACTGAATGTCTGTGTGGTGTTTGGATACAACCTGTCCTTGTTGCTAGGCACTGCTTTGCCTGTTGGTGTTGTTTTGCCCTCAGGGTCTGGGCCCTGAGTGGTCAAGTCGTCTGCGCTCTTAGATAAGAGCACCTTATTTTCTCCCTCAGAGGGGCGAGGTCCCCCGCCATCTGTCGTTGGGATTTTCACAGCTTCATCTAGCAGGGCGTCCTTGGCCAGGTATAGTAAACCTAGAACGACTATGATGATGACTGCCTTCACACGCCAGCATCCGGTAGAGGAGAGAGACGACATCTTGAAGCGTGAATCCACTCCGCTCTACCTTGTACTCTCAGGGCTGTTCTGGTCACTATTAACACCTAGAAAGGACCTTTCCACCTGGGAGACAAATAATCTTTTTCAAGCGATTTGATTAGTACATTATCACCAATCTGAAAAGGGTGGGTGGGCCCCTCTCCAGGCTGAGGGAGCCTGTCAGCCACCTGCCTGTGAAACTTTCTCAACATGTCAGTTAGATATTTGACATAGTTAGTCATGTAATCCTCTGTCCACAAAAGAGTGAGTCTGTGGGGTATTACTGGGGGGCTAGACCCTGTGAACATTGCCCTTCCCATCAATATTTCGTGTGGGCTAAGCCCTGTTGTTGCATTTGGTGCACTTCTGATTGAGCACAGAACTAGCGGCAGCGCGTCTACCCATTTTAGTCCTGTGGTCAACATTGTTTTAGTGAGTTTCTCCTTTATAGTCAAGTTCATTCTCTCAACCTGACCTGAGCTCTGTGGATGATAGGGAACGTGCAATTGCCATTTGAACCCTAACACTGTAGCTAGACTCTGGGTTATCTTAGAAATGAATGCCGGACCTCTGTCACTGTTAATCCCTGCTGGAACACCAAATCTAGGGATAACATCTTTGAGAAGACACTTTACAACTGTTCTGGCGTCTTCTTTTCTGGTAGGGTAGGCCTCTACCCATTTGGAGAACTGGCACACTATTACCAAAATATATTTGAATCCTTGGCATGGTGGCATGTGCGAAAAGTCAATTTGCATATTTACAAAGGGCCCCGAGGGGGGGTGGTAAGTGTTCATGCTGAACTGGACCATTTCTTCTTCTTGTCTGCTGGCATATCATGCATCTATCTACAAGGGTCTGTGTAGCTAGTGTGATGCCTGGAGCAAACCATTGTGACTTTATAATCCCATTCATCCCTCCTTTTCCTACATGTGATTTGCCATGTGCAACATGTGCCAAAACATGGAGGAATGAACGGGGACAGACCATCCGGCCGTCTGGGTGGAGCCACAAGCTGGACTCAGCGTCAAGTGTACAACCTCGTCTTAGCCATAAATCTTTCTCCCTAACATCAGCGCGGGCTTGCATGTCCGCGACATCATTAAAGGAAGGCAAACAAATGGTTTCTGCGGGTTGTGTCGAGGGGCATTGGAGCACCATAGAAGAGCAGGAAACTGCTGCTTGTTTAGCCGCGGTGTCGGCTAACGCGTTTCCATGTGAAATAGGATCATCAGAATTTGTGTGAGCAGCATATTTAACTACTGCTAGCTGTGCAGGGAGCAGGATAGCGTCTAATAGCTCAGCTACTAACGCATGATGTTGAATAGGCTTACCAGCTGATGTTAAGAAACCGCGCATTTTCCACAAGACACCAAAATCATGGCACACACCAAATGCATACCTGGAGTCTGTGAAAATGGTTGCAACTCTACCTTGAGACAAAATACACGCCCTAAGCAGAGCATACAACTCTGCAGCCTGAGCTGACGTGCCATTTGGCAAGGCCCGGCTTTCTAAAACTTCCCAGTCATTTACAACAGCATAGCCTGCCAAGTGTACTGTGTCAGACGGCCTGCTCGCAGACCCGTCTGTGTATAGAATCATATCTGAATTAGGGATAGGGGTTTGCAACATATCAGCTCTGGGGGAAGAAGACATTGACGTTGTGACGCAGTCATGTGTTATTTCAAAATCTAGAATTGGCACCAGCGTAGCTAGGTTTAGGGAGGGGGAACGTTTAAGAGTGATGTGTGGACTTGAAAGAATTACGGCTTCATAACCAGATCGCCTTGCTGCCGTCATATGCTGAGTAGCAGAGGTGTTCAGAATATGCAAAACTGCATGTGGGACATGTACTACACAGTCACTGGCCAGTACAATGGGAGAGGATTGTTTTACAACTATCGCAACTGCGGCTACTGCACGCAGGCATGAAGGCATACCAAGCACCACAGGGGAGAGTCGAGATGAGTAGTACGCAACAGGCCGGAAATTAGAGCCATGCTTCTGCACCAAGATGCCCGTTGCAAAGCCCCCTTTCTCATGGACGTGCAGGTGAAACGGCTGATGGTAGTCAGGTAGACCTAGGGCAGGAGCCGATGTGAGGGCTCGCTTTAAGTCCTGAAAGGCAGTGTGCATGTCCTCAGACCATTGAACAATGTTAGGGGCGGCCTGCAGAGTGGCAGCACGCAGGACAGAATCCATCGCAGCATACTCAAAAATCCAGTGTCTGCAATAATTTGCCATGCCCAAGAAGGAAAGCATGTCCTTCTTTGTGCGAGGTGGTGGTACTTTGTTCAACAGGCAAATCCTTGCTGGCGAGAGGAGACGGTGTCCATCCCTCAGAATGTGACCCAAATACGTGACCTCAGTCTGGCAGTATTGCAACTTGGCCAGGGATGCTCTGTGTCCGCATTCAGAAAGTCTTTTCATGAGCAGAATGGAGTCGATGCGACAGGCGTCTTTATTGGGAGAGCTAACAACAGGTCATCTGCGTACTGAAGCAAGGTACTACCTCCTGTCAGGACCAAAGTGTCCAGATCTCTCTTAACAGCTGCTGCATACACCGTAGGTGATTCAACAAACCCCTGTATGTGATTTGTTTACCTTTAAAAGTAAATGCAAACAGATACTGGCTGTCTGGATGCAGAGGAACAGAGAAAAACGCTGAACATAAATCAATCACTGTGTAGTACTTAGAGTCCGGGGGCAGAGAAGCTAAAATAGAATTAGTGTCAGGCACAATTGGAGCTGTCGGAATGACAATAGCGTTAATAGCTTGCAAATCTTGGACAAAGCGCCACTCATCAGGGCGATTGTGTTTAGGTATGGGTAGAATTGGAGTATTACAGGGACTAGTTGTGTAAATTAACACGCCCTGATCGAGCAAAGATTGGATGACTCCTTCAATCCCCAAAATGGCTCTATGGGGTAAATTGTACTGTCTGATGGCAGGCAATCTGGCGTTGGCTTTAAGTGTTACTCGATGTGGAGGAGCTAAGGTAACAAAACCAACATTGTTCTTGTGTTTGGCCCATAATGTAGCCGGGACTTCTGAAAAATCTGAGGGGGTGCCATACTCTGTGGGGGGGGTTTGGTTGTAAATGAAGGAAGGTGCTTTGGGGAAGAGCAATTGGCTCCGCGAGACGCAGCAGGAAATGCTCCCCTCCAAAGTTAATTACGTTAGGTGCGTGTGTGTGTGTGAGAGAGGGGAAAGTGTGGCTTCCAGCTGGGCCTGGCAGCGGGCTGCCATGGCCCCCACCTCCTTTAGGTTACTGCCTGGCGTAACAGCCACTGTGACGTAGGGGAGGGTTTCTTCAAGATGAAAGCCCTGCTGTGAGGGTGTTAGCCTGAGGGGTAATGCACACCCCTGTTGGCCAATGAACAAAAATTGCTCACTTGTCAACCGATCTGAGCTGTTGCAAAAACCTCTTACTGATCGCGCGTAGTCATCTGACGGATTAAAGGCAGCTGTGCAGTGACAATTCAACACAGGTCGCATAAGAGACATTAAAGACGCACACACCGGAGAAATGCTAGCAATTTTCTGAATTCCTGTTGTAGAGAAAACAGAAGTCATGTTGAAATCTGGAAATGACCAACAATAAAGGTTGTCTCGCGATGATTGAATTAATTGGACTGCTTGATAGACTTTACTGTCAGGAATTGTCAAAAACAATCCGCCTGAAGTGCAATGTATTGTTGCCTGCAGTGGCGAGCCGTGACTTTTCTACCTAGGCCCTCTGACCCCACCCCCCTCTTCCCACGAAAAAAAAAAGAAAATGTTTTTACGTCACAGCCTATAGTATACTTCAGCGGAATATCAAAACAGCGGCCCGGGGTGCAAAACGCATCAATGACAGCGACCCTCTACCACACAGAACAACACCATTTATATAAACACCTATCATGACAGGGCACCCACAGCCAAGTAACAATTACAAATGAATTAAGTCGGCACGGCGGCCCACATTGAAAATCACTTTGACTTACCTTTGATGATCAAATCACCTAAACACAAAGTCCATCCTCCTGTCTTTTTGGATGAAGAACTTGATGGCGTCGTCATGCAGGTGATCCTTTGCTTTTAAAGCAATCAGCAATTCCTTCTCGATCGAAATTAAGGCCAAGTCTGACAGTCGGACTTGCCCAGTCGTGGACCTCGAGTAGCTTTTTATGCGCTTCAGCGCAGAGAAGGACCTCTCCACAGAGGCAGTGGACACAGGTATTGTCAGGATGATGCATGAGAGGGTGTACACCTGTTTCATGCTTTCACTCAGTCCTTTTTTGAGGAGAAACTGATGAATGTCGGCTGGGCTTTTCCCCAAAATGTCAGACATGCCGTACATCACGGCGAGTTCCGTGTGCAGTCGAGGCTGGTCGAAATATCCGCCATAGCTCTCCATCAAACTGTTCAAGGCAGCAGTTGGGAAATAGTTACAGTAATACCCGAACTGTTGCGGGTCCAGAAGGGCCAGGAATTCCAGCTTTTTGTGGTCACTGAAGCGGTTGGAAATCTGGGTTAGCAGGCTGTCAATTACGCTGCAGTGGAGCTCCCTGTACCGTGCACGAACGTCTCCTTGAGCTCCACGGCCGCGCGGAGGACCAACCAAAGCCTGGGTTTCATCGTAGACGCTGTCAAAGTTCCCCTTCTCCTGTTCAATTTGTCGCTGTAGCTGATCCACTCTGGCCAGGCAGAACTGCATATCAAAACCTTTGTTCTGAAGTATTTCAAAAACAACATCCGAGTAGGAGAAGATAGCGTGGAAGGTTTTCAACCAAAAGCTGAAATCGAAGCTGGTAAGGAGGGTGATGTATCCATCAGAGCAATGAACAGTTTCGTCATCAAACTCTGTGTGATGGTCTACGATGTGCTCGAACACCTACGAGAGTAATGCTTAGTTTAGAAAAAACAACTTATAGACCTCCAGTAAACACTAAGATTAGCTTTTCATTTAATGTAATACTAGCATAGTTCTTTACCTTCATGTTTTTATGAGTGGGTAGTTTCCAACACTAAATCATTTCTTTATTATTGTTAATATTTCCATTACGTTCATTGTTATTATTATCTTACCTCTCTCAATTCCCTGGTCTTATCTGCCACTGTGCACACCAAGCAAGAATGAAAGCACCAGCGAGTAGGAGCTGCCCGTGGAAGCCTATGCTGGCAAATATCATCCAGTAGCTTGGTGCGCTTTGCTGAGCGGCTGAAAAAGGTGGCCAAGCCAGAGAGGTGGGAGAAGAAGACCTTACACTCTCTTATCTTGGAAGCTCCATTTGACAAAACGAGATTTAAGATGTGAGCATAGCAGTGAATGAAAAGGGCCTGTGGAATTGTTTCCTTAACTTTCGCTTGCACCCCATTCAATCCAGAGGCCATAACAGCTGCTCCATCGTAGCACTGCGCGACCACTTTGTCAATACAGCCACTCTCCCTCAGGAACTCCAGCAGCCGTGTAGCTATGGCCTCTGCTCGTTTGTCCTCTGTCACATCTTCGTACTTAAAGAAACGCTCTTTTATCCCATCGTCAGTGACATATCGAAGCACATATGACATCTGCGCCACGTTGCTAATGTCTGTCGTTTCATCCAACATGACCGCAACAAAAGGTGCCTTCCTCAGCTCCTCTTTCATGCTATCCGTCATTACACTAGCGACAGCGCTGATCAGGTCATTCTGAATCCTTGAAGATGTGCCGGTAAATACTGTTGATGTGGCGAGGTGTGTGTGCAGGTCGCTGTCATATTCTGCCACTAAATCCAGCAACTCTATGTAATTCCCCTTGTTTGATGAAGTTACACTCTCATCGTGACCTCGGAACGGCAACTCCTGCTTGCCCAAGTACACCACACAATTTATCAGGCGTTTCAAAATTCCTCGGTTCCTCTTCACCTTTTCATTATGAAGGATGACACCCCGGCGTTGTTGCTCATCCAGCTGGAGCTCTATCCTGGTGTCCCCAAATGTTTTAAGCCGAATAGTAGCTCTGAGGTGACCTGAAGCATTCTGATGGCGATGTGCTGATTTGGATAAACTTCCTAAATCAGAATATCCATCTCTGGCCCATGACCCACTGTCCGCTCCAAAAAGCAAGCAATCCCAGCAGTACAGCTTGTGTTCCCTGGTTGATCCGGTCATCCAGTTGTATCTGGCGTAATTGCCGATATTAAAATGCCTCTCGAACCGTTTGGTTTTTTGAACCAAATTAAGCTGTGGTATTGGTCGCCCTTTGGTAATTAACTCCAATTTATCCGTGTAACTCATTCTTGAAAAAGACTCGGTTAGTAGTTTCGCAACGATGTCATTACTATCACTAACGTGAGCCATCGTGAATGAACGTATGCTAATTCCGCCTAGCTTGACCCGTTGATATATCACATGCATAAACTTGGCAGCGCAGCGGGCGGAACTTGTCATAAAGTCCGCGATAATAAAGCCCTCCCATTTAGAGGGAAGATATGATTGGTCAATTGTACTGTCACTTGACATTACTCTCTCGTTGTTTTACTATAGCAGGCCCTCTGTGAATCGCATAGAGGGCCAGACGAGCTTTTTTCATGTAACCCTTCACATTCAAACAGAAACTGAACAGGCAGATTCGAAGGATTTATTTCTTTGGAAATTTTATTTTAAATACAATTAAATCAAGTTTTTTCGGTAAAAATATAACAAAAATAATATTTAAAAAATATATATTTAAAAAAAATAATATATTTTTTAAATGTTTTTAAATATTATTTTTTAGAATATCTTAGGCCCTCAGAGAGGGCCTAGAGGGCCCTGACGGCTCACCACTGGTTGCCTGTAACTTACATAGTAAGTCCCTGCCCATTAGATTGATCAGGCTTCCATCTGAAATAATGAAAGAGTGTTGCACATTTGATCCATTAATTGAAACATTAGTGCTCTCTGAAATGGGTTCAGACATAGAAATTCCAGCAACACCGATTGTTGTGACAAACTTATTGGTTGCTTCACACACTTTCTCCTTAGTACCCACGGCAGACAATGTGGCACCGGTGTCAATCAAAATATCTACAGCCGTACCACTAAAATCAACGGGCATAATCGGATCTTCACGCGGGTAATTGGAAAGGCGAATTGTTGCTGCTTGAATGGGGTAATGCTGTGAATCTGATCCTATTTCTTCCTGGCACCCCTATCTTCTATTAAATCCACTTTGTTGACCGTTTTGCTCCTGCTGGATCTGTCTGTCATACCGTGGTGGCTGCATTAATGCCGGATGTCTAGACTGCTGGGGAAGGGGGGGGGGGGAGGGCGGGCTGGGAAAAGGGGGGCTGGGTAAGGGGGGGCTGTGTGTGCTGCTGGACCCCCCAACGCTTATCACACTGTCCTGCCCAGTGATCCGTTGCTCCGCAAACATGACATGGTGTCAATTTTTTTTAATTTTTGTTCTGCTGCTGTCTGCTCTTATTATGATAATCCTGTGATCTTCCCTGAGGTTTTGTCCCTGAAACTGTTGTGTGTTTTCTGTAGTTTGATAAGCCTGGGTATTTTTGAGGAACTTGTAGAAGCAGTTGTACAATTCTGGGGGTAAGAAATATTTGGCTCCTATGCAGGGCCCGCATTGTGGCGCATCGTCATTTTCCAGGTTTTAACTTGCCATTCAGGAGTCGCCATCATGTAGGCTTGAGCTGTCTCTGGGATTAAATTATGTAACAAGGTCTGTATGGCAAACAAATCATTACCCTCTCTTTTTAATTCTGGGACATTTTCTGTTGGGTTTTGTACACAAGCCGTCACTTGGGAAAAATCTGTGTGAGTCTTAGCGCATGCTCTGATAGCCAATGCAGCGACGTTTTGTATCCACATGTCTCGCGTCTGTGTCGGGGGCCAGTCTCCTGCGGCCGTACACTCAGGAAATGTAAACTCGTTTCTGCACGTGGGCCAATCTGCTTTGTATGTTAAGATTATCAGCTGTTTAACATCATGAACCAAACAGTTATAAACTGAGCAGACATTAGTCAACCATGACAGATACTCATCTGGACTTTTAGTGGGACTGGGAGCGTGATTAGTGACATCAATGACCTCAGCGGGTGTCCAGGGCTTAAAAACGGGAACCTCTCCTATCAGAATCTTCGGGGCGGTCACAGTTTCAGCAGAATTATTATTCTGAGATGTTTGCATTCTCGTGATAATTTTACGCGGGTTATGCTTTGGAAAACTTCCGCCATATGGCGTACCTGGGTAATCGCGTAAGCGGAGTGGCGGAGTGCGAGTCTGTAACGGACTGCCGTCTGAAGAATTCCCTTCCCCCGCTGCTGCACTCTGCTCCTCTTGTGCCGATTCTAATTCTCTATATTGTCCTGTCTGATATCTCAACCCATTTTTATTCATGATAGCTGCAGCTGTCATTAACAGATCATCATCGGAGTTTCTCGCAACGGGATTTGAGAGTTCTGTCGCGGGAATTATTTTTGTACAGAGAGATACAGCCTGCTTTCCTTCCAGCAGGCTTGGAGATTTACCCTGTCGTTTAACCCAATCAAATATGACTGACTTTGCAATGTCTGGAGCATTTTCACCGTGTCTTTCCCTGATTCTGGACATGTTTTCTGATCTAACATCAAAAGCAGCCTCTAGGCTAAGCAAATGACAACTTTTTGCACATTGAGAAACCTTATCAATAAGCGCTTTGAGCTCAATGGAGCCTCGCTCGCTGCCAACAGATTTTTCATTCTTCCGCTCATCATAACCTCTTTTCTCTGCAGTTGCCATCCAAGCCTTCACACATCCTGTCATGTATTGCCTATCCCATTAACAATTTGAATTATTTTCCACTAGTTTAAATGCTTGCCACAACACGGCCATGTCAAAACTACCTGTAAGAGGCCAGTCAAATTGAATCAATCCTTTCTGATTAATCTGTTGTGAGTGTTCGCAAAGTAACGATGTAAACGGCATAACTTTAGACCAATCCAAGGTTCTTCCGACAATTCCAGACGGCATATTTGGAGAAAACAAGTGCGTGTAATCGTTTTCCTCTTACCAACTGAATCGTTGGTGGAGGCAGTATTACCCATGTTTAACGGATAGTACAATAAAACAAACACTGCAATTAGACAAACAAACATGTACTCGCAACAAAATCAGCGCCCTGGCCAAAAAGTCATCCAGTTTAATTTAATCCGAATTACGGAAACCTCAACGGGAGTACTGAAATATCTGTTTAATATGGGCTCTTCTCAGCCATATTTACTAGTAATCTGTTGAAGAGCAATAAACTACTTTATTCTCAATCAAAACCACTATGCAAATTTAGTGGTAAAACCGCTCTACCGACCGAGAGCAGATATTTTTAATTAATTCAGTACTCTTTTTTTTTTTTAAACAACAGCCAATTCAATCATCCGTTAGTTTATTAAACTCAGTGTGATGTAATATTCTGGTATCACCCTTCCCATTTATAATCATTTTATTTTGTTCTAAAACTTATGGTGTGATTAGCAAAATACAACCCTGTGCTCTATATTCCTTGTGTGCCGTTCACCACAGGGGGGAGGGGAATTATCCCTCCCTCGTGCAGGCTGAGCAGAAACCCGAGGCGGATTGATATGACTTAAACCGTTGAAATCTCCAGAATTCGGCGATTTGTTTCAATTACAAATCCTCACATTGCTTTTGAAACATAAGTTCCACCTTGCTGATGCTCTCCTTAAGGTCTCTCCGAATATTTGCCGTGTGTAATTGTCTAGTAATTTAATTCCAGGAACCACACACAGCGGAAATCGGTAAAAGTCGATATTCCGAGGTTATTTATTAGCCCCAAATATTATTATTGTTTTATACATGAGCTGTGCTTGCTTCTGTGGGCACTTGCCCCAGCAGCAATCACAGGAAAAATCGGCCAGGATAGAATCCCCTTTGACACCGATTTCTCAGGTTATAATTATGCCTTCAAATGTACAGACTAGAGAGACCAAAAACAAATTGCACTCGCGCAGTTTCACAGGTAATTTTGATACCGTCAATCACAGAGTTGGTAAGGCAATATCCAAATATATATTTGAAATTACACATTACATTACACTTACCAGCCCGACGATCTGTTGGTAATTGTTCGTGACGCGAATTGTGAAGTAAAACTTCTGATGTTGCAATGTTGAGGTGGAATGAAGGAGTCGGGATCGTCGTTAGCCAAAGCACTGAGAGTTTATTTTACAAGTACATTAATACAGCCGGGGAGATCACTTAGTTTCACACATCCTGTGCACCCACCAAGCCATCTCTGACCACATAGAAACCACAGCACGCATCAACATGAGAAGAGGCGGAGCCATGCGTTTACCTAATCAATAGCAGATGTGGGACAATAATCTGTTTGTCCCGCAAAATGCAGGCAGGCCTGGACCCTTCCCCCACAGGAAAGGGGGAGAAGCTTTTGACCTGTGACCTCAACTTTCAGAGAGGAGCTTTGACTTTTAAATACAAAGCATGTTTGCAATATCACAGATTCTAAGAAACAATAAGAAACTCTATAATCAAGATCAGATTAAAATATTCTCTTACAGCCCTTAATAACATTCATTTTCTGGACTCAATGTGTGTCTTGGCCGTTTTCTTTGTTCCAAGCAAACGAGTGCTTTTTGTTTTGAAATCACTTCCGCGAGTTTCGCGGGCCTCCCCCCTCGCTCCACTGACCATTAGACCATTTAGTAAGGTAAAAAGCAAAAGGGCAAAAACGCCTCTCAGACGCTCTTCCGTTTACTTTTTTAATAAAGAAAAACAAATGGTCCGTAGATACACGGACACATATAGCCTATGTATGTATACTGTAAGGAGAATGTATGTGCGTGAGAGGACCAGTATGAATTACGGCATAGAAATATGCAAACACAAACCTACAGACTGGGGGATGGGAGATCACAGGAGTGGGGGGGGGGGGAGAGCTGTGGAATGTGACCCTTGGGAGAATTCCTCCACACATTCCGATGGCCAATTCGTTTTAAACAAAGAGTTCGCAACACAGGACAGCATAGGCAACATGGGGGGTGGGGGCTGGTGAACGGTCTGGTCAATGTTTGTAAACACAATCCCCAGGATGTGTCCTAATCAGGAGCCGGGTAAATGAGAGACTGAGGAGCCCCCGAAAAACAGATCCCGAAATAGCTCGTCCTGGTTTCCGCAGCAGATAGGCCTACAGTATGGTGTCTGTTATGTCAGTTATTTTAAATAAAACGTTGAAAACTGAACTTGAAAATGGTTTCCTCTTTTTATTTTATTTATCATTTTCGGGACGGGGAGACGTGTGTGATTAAAAATTAATTTGCAGAAAAGTAAAGTGATCTAACTAAGTTCTATTCATATTCTTGACGGGAAGAGCAGTGTAAATGGGTGGCCATATGCCAGAGATGGGGACTCGAGTCTGTGACTCGGACTCGAGTCGCACTTAAGTCGCACACACAGAGACTTCAGACTTGACTTGGACTCCTGCTCAAAAGACTTCGGACTCGACTTGGACTCGTGTTTTGGGACTCGTGAACAATCATTGTGTTTTCTATTTTTGGCATATTAAAGGTGGGGTTGGTGAGTTTGAGAAACCGGCTCGAGATCGCTAGAATTTGAAAATACACAACCGGAGAAAATCTGCCACTTCCTCACAGAGCCCCTCCTCCAACACACACGAACGCGCACATGACCAATGAGGGCACGAGATCAGTTTGTGCCCCGATGGGAGGCTGACAGGCAGGTAGGCCATCCAGTTACTTTAGCCGGGCCGGCTATCGGGATGTTAAGAGCATTCCATGGAATATAACAAAAAGTGTATCTCGAGCCGGTTTCTCAAACGTACCTACCCCCCCTTTAACATTAACATCATGGTAACACCATGGCGACCGGCGGCACACCTGCAGCTGTACCGCTTGTAATTAGGTTCAACTATAAAACTTCGAACAAAACGCCGGCGGCACCAACAAAAGGAGCGCACACTGCAAAGTCTGCAATATTAAAATCAAGGATGCTGGTGCAACAACGTCAAATTTCATCAGGCTCTTGAAAACTCACCCGGAGAGGTCAGTCACATTAACGCATATGGACGGCTAGCAAACATGTTTAGCTCAGCATCAGCTATGTAATGTTAACTTAGCTTGCTACTAGCTTTGTAACTGAATATTTGAAAAGATGAGTGAATGTTTGCTTGTCACACTTGTTTGCGTTGAGTGGCGTTGACATCCAACTCTTGACATGACATAAAAAAGGTCGGTAACGTTAATCATTACGTTCCGCTGCCACCATCTACTGGCTAACGTTAAACGTAGAAAAAATCCATAGTTACATACATAAATACATCTGTCGGTTTATAGGCAGGTTACAGGTTTATTGTTGACCACGTAACGTTAATGTTACAGGTTTATCAGGTTACCATTACACTGGGTTTGAGTGAGAGGATAGAGGAATATGTTTATTTATAGTAGACTTAAAATATGTCATTAGAGACCCAGTGTAATTAAACAATACGGTTGCAGAGGTCACATTTTAACATTTTTGTCCACTGGCCAAATGGCTAGCCTAGTGAATGTTGAAATGTTACCAGCCACTCAATAGATTGCCATTGTTATGTTTGGCTGGTGCGTGCAACATACAGTACCAGCCACTTGCATGATTTACCAGCATTTGGCTGGTAAATGGTGTTAATGGTAGATATCTCTTTTGGAACAGGTCATGTTTTAATATCACCAGTTCAGTATATTTCAGATAATATTGCAGCAATAGTTTTTTAGTTGCAAATGGCACAGAACAAATGTTTACTTTTAAGTACTTTTAACACAGTTTCCCTGCGGGGGAATTAATAAAGTATTTGTGATACTGATTTCTGATTCTGAAGTGTTTTGCTTATAAGTTGTTTGCATTTAGCTAAAGTGTGATGTTTGTCCTCATATTGCATTGCAATAGCCTGTTTAAAGTGATCATATAATAAACAACTAATCAGTACTGATACTGTATGCTCATAGATATAGGAGTGATAATAATACAGTAAATGCTTTGAATTTCTTAGATAGAGCTGTGCAGTATTCTTAACAGACTGGATAGCAGCAGACAATAGAAGGCTTATTACAACCAGAAGAGACATGAGACTTTGATTTTTTAGAGACTTGAGACTTGACTTGGACTCGTGACCAAAGACTTGAGACTTGATCAAGTCTCACCCCACAAAGACTTGAGACTTGACTTGGACTCGTGACCAAAGACTTGAGACTTGACTTGGACTTGCAAAAAAAGACTTGTGAACATCTCTGCCATATGCATTTGAAAAGCAATATAAATCACACAGTTATTATACAATAGGCTATAAAAGCACCATCGATAACCATTACCTTTATCCAATTCAAACTTTGGACGGGAAAAAAGGAAGGTGTACATGGTTGGGCTATACTGTAGGCCCAGGGGCAGCGGGTGCTGTAGGCTAGGGAAGGCTAAGCCTTCCCAAATATTTGTGTAACTGCATCCTGGTAAAATAAAAATATAATGTCTTTGACATTAGCGCTGCTATGCAGCCACCTGTGCCCTGTACCACGAAGCCAGTTCAACAGACCCTGGATATGCTTGAGTTATCTTAACTAACCCTAACAAACGCGATCTCGCTAAACGGTCCTACGGCGCTGGTTATCAACTCGGTAAATCAAGCCAGGGTTTCTCTCTCCAGCTGAGAACGCGTTCACGTGAAAGGGGCGGGGTTAGCTACATTTGACCAATCACAAACAGGGACAAGTGTACTGACAGCGCAACATCATACTTCATTAATGAAAAGTAAACTAATATTAGACAAATATGAACTTTAAACATCCATGATGACTTAAACATATAATCCAGGATACAAGCCACATCGTTGCACCTGCAAGGAGAATACAGAACAACTCGTTAAAAAATAAACTACCGAGTGTTTGAAAGCGTACAACAGTTTTATGATACTGCCCCATCTAAAACAAGAGGGGATCTGACTTTATTACATTTGAGTTGAGTGTTTCGTCAACTTAATGTGTTGCTTAAAATAATACGTCTGCATACAGTATATGTGACAATGTAACTAAGTGTTGCACGGCCAGATACGGCTCGAGAAGCTGACTCAGATAAGGAAATATTGTGATATCGATGTGAGATCGATGATCTGATTGATGATGTGATGTCAGTGTGATATGAATGATAAGTGTGACACGTCGGCGTCTTCTCTGCATACGGCAGTTTAAACTGCATTTCCTTTTTCCTGTAATATGACTTGATAGATTTAAACTCCGCACACTGAGCTCTGATTGGTCAGCAGGCGGTGCTTTCACTGAGTTGATCTCTTTTCTATAGACGCCGGAGGCGGGCAGCGTAAGATGAAAAACAAAGTTATTTAGCCTTCCCAAACCTGAGCCTCACGCGCCGCCTATGTTAGGCCTACTGTATACATACAAAGGCCATTCAAGCTAGAGTTCTTCTGGAAATGTTCACATCAGGCACCTTCAAGTTAAACAATACTAAACAATTAACACAGTAGGCCTAAATTATGTGGATTAAACCACATTTATTTCGTTAAAAATAAACGAAATATGATTTAGTTTGAAAGATTAAATGTCATCAGGCACCTTCAAGTTAAACAATCAGGTGCACACTTTAATGTGCCCACCTCCGGACTCGGCTTGACTCGGTTTAAAGAATGCACAAATGTGTTTAATCGTTTATGTCAGATATGTACTAAGTAGCCTAAATACATTTGTTCCTGCTCAAGATTAGATTCAACTTTATTGTTATTGCACATATTGCAGGTACTGAGACAACGAAATGCAGTTTAGCTTCTAACCAGGGGTGCAACAAGCAGCGAAAAGTAATGTGCACAATACTACAGAAAACAATTAACACAGTAAATTATGTGGATTAAACCACATTTATTTCGTTAAAAATAAACGAAATATGATTTTGTATGAATGATTAAATGTAGGGTGAATTGCCCTAATGTGGGACATTTTTGCATTTCAGACTTCGGGAATATATTGCGATATGAAGCCGATACAATAAATCTAAATCCAGTAGGCTACCATTCCGAAATCCCCAGTAATATTAGACACTAATAATACAGTAAACTATTAACACTGTACATATTATTGTTTGCCCGTGGGATTAGGATGATCGGTAGTGAGACCCGTGCTGCATTTTCCTCCGGTCGGATGTGATATAAAAACAAAGCGATTATTTTTGTTGTTGTAAACTCACGTGGATTAAACTACATGTATTAGTGCATTAATTTCAACTCGCGAACATATGATACATTAAAGGGATAGTGGAAATGGAACCTCAAATAGTTTCGTTTTTAACTTATATACAAGCATAATTACGTACCAAACAATCACACCTGATTAAAAAATATAATAATTGCCTTACGCATGTTAGAAGCACTTTATTGCAGCTTCCCCGAAGTTTTTTAGAAACGAAATGTTCGACTCAGCCAAACCGGAAGTGACGAAAACCTAGGAAGACGATACGATAACAAACCATGGCGTCTATGCAGAATGAACGTGGAAGGGCAAATATACCAGACAAAGAAGAAGGATTGTACGAGGTATCCAGTGATGATAGCGAGTCAGAAACATCCTCTCGGCTTTCCTACGAAAATGTCGTTTTAGGAACTGAATCTGAATCCGGTTCAGTAAGCGACGATGGTGACAATATTGAGCCAGACGATGGACCATTACGTCCTTATTTGTTCGAGCCTGAGGTGATGGTTCACGGCATGGGCAATGGCGAGGATGACCAGGACCAGGCGCCAGATGATGCACCCCTACGCACAAATAATCTCTTTGTTTGAGCCTGGATGCATTTCCTGATCTAAAAACATAGCGATGGTTTTGTACTTACGCCAACGTGAATTAAACATTATTTGTTAAATAAAACATGGGGATGTTTAGTAAATGATTACATGTCTCTTATTTAGCACAGAATATGATCCTATCCGTGACATATGGATCTTAACAAATATCCGCTATATCAGATACCTGTAGATCAGCTGTTTATTTCACATGAGTTCCAGTGTGGCAGCTTTTCAATCACGGCTCCCCCTGGTGGATCCATGATCCATTGCAGCTGGTTTCATTATAATTAAATGTATTTATCAAGGGGCGTTTCAAGTCCTGCGGGGGGGGGGGGGGGTTCCTTTTCAGCAGGGGCCCACCCCGTGCCGATCACGGACCCGCACGGGTAGGCGTCTGAAATGGAGCGCTCCATCTGTACTATGGGCAATTGTAAATGTCTATAACTATGTAAATGTATCCTGTAAATATAATGTATGATGTCCTTTATTGTTTCATGTGGAACCAATATGCTGCAGGTCTCCCTTGAAAAAGAGATCTATGATCTCAATGGGACCAATCTGATTAAATAAAGGTTTGAAATGAAACAAAGTGGTCAAAAATCATTTTATTCATTTTTTGGAAACATTTTCATGATCGCTTTTTTCGTTTTACATTTTCATTTATTGTCATTTTCATTCAGTCAGTCATTAAGTGCTATTTAAAATGTTAATTTGCTACATATTGTAAACCGTGATCGTTTTTCTCGTGTCCAGGAGAGAAGCTTTAAAAAGGAGACTAAATGGAGTCTCTGAGAAGGTTAAAAATTGGTACTTTAATTAATAAAAAGTTACAAACAGGATATTGTTCAGTCAGGAGAGAAAGGCTGCAGCTTCCTCTCCCAGGTGCTGGCCGTGCAGAAGAGAGCTCACAAGCATTCGTCCTTCCCTCTTGCTGGCTGTTCGCTCCTCCTCTCTGTGAGCTGTAGTGACGTAAGGGACTTCCCCCTCTCGTTCGTCTGTGTCCGATATCGCGTTAAACAGGATTTCGACATTTTACATTCATTGCTTACTTCCACATGCCTTTTCTCCTCCTTATCTCTTTCATAACTTTATATGTAACACATGTTAACGGCGTCAATAGCCACTTTAATGATACTAATGGACGGTAGTCCCGGATGTCGTCATGAAGGATTTTCAGAATAAAAGCTTGGTATTGAGAACTTCCGTTTTTTTCCAGAATAAAATAGCATTTAAACTGACGGTATGTTTAAGGTACATTATGCTATTAAACATTGATTTTAATTTCTAACAGTCCCTCCTTACACACCTAAAAGGTGTGTATAATACTGAAATCAATGAGTTCTTCATCTGAACTTTGCATAGTAAATAACTCATATCAAAAACATACAATCAAAATGGAATGGTTCAATAGCCTCAACTTTACAAACATACTTTGACTGTGTTCAAACATAAAAGTTTTCCCTTTTGCATAACTTCTAGTGTTAACATTCAATATCATTCTTCAAAATAGCAGCAATGGCTTGGTATTAGAACATTTCTTCCTCCCTCCTTTCACAGAAACCGTTCTCATACCACGCTCAGTGTTAAGGCACTTGTTTTTACAAAGTGAAAAGAAACAAACCATTTTAGAATAGCAATGATTTATAAAACATGAGATCTACCATATTAGAATAGTATAAAATAATAAAGAATAAAATAAACTATCTTGGAATAAATGGATTCACTCCATTTTAGCATTTTAGTTTGCTCACTTCTTCACATGATTTCATAATTTAAAGTATCACATCAGCTGGACATTCATTGAACAATCTCATCATTTTCATCAACATCTGTATACGGGGGTGGGTTGTCTTGTTCTGCTAGCATTTGTAACTGTCTCCTCATGAGAAATGTACCCTCCCTCCTTTCATACCATTTAAGGTATGAAAGTAATATGTTCTCTAGAAGAGGCCGTCGTGATCAATCGGTACGTTAGGACATGGAAATGCAACATCTAGGCCTCTCCTGGGCCCCCCTATGTTATCCTTGTACCCTGGAGCCTAAACTCCCCCTGGGACTGGTCTCTTAGCCCTACTGGCTTTGGGGTGTTTCGCCTTGTTGATTAACTGCATAAAAAACATCACTGGCTGTGCTAGTGCACAGGTCCCAGTCCAATCCTGTGGCAAGACTGTGGGAACTTGTATAATACTTCCATTTTGTATAAAAGACAGTTTGTTTTCATCTGTTTTCGAATAAACAAAGTATTGGCTTTCAGAATATTAAACTTGTTTCGGCAAATTCAGATGATAAATACAACTTTGAAGCTTGTCACGGCATAATTACAAGCAGAGAACGGACTAATGTAACATCACAGCAAGCATAACAACAGCCGTGTGTTATGAACACATACGCAAGAATGACATCATCTGTCGCTTAGTGACAGGTTTTGGCAGAGCAGCCAATGATGCAATACGCTTATCTGAAAGCGCTTTCCCCTCTCCTGAAATGACATGACCCAAAAATGTAACTGTTCTTTGTACATATTGGAGTTTTGACAAACTGGCCTTGTGGCCCTGTGAGGTGTTTTAACAAGGAAATGGTATCAGCTCCACACTGTTCTGGAGAGAGGCCAACCTTTCACAATGCCTGGTTGTACACAGTAGGAGATTCACGTTCACAAACGTGTGAATGTGTAAGGTTTACCTTTATATTCAAATGCGAACCAAAATTGACTGTCTTTGTGTACAGGAACACTGAAAAATGCATTTGAGAGGTCTTATGACAGTAACAAAATGCTGGAACTTGGGAAATAATCAGATAAGGATTTAGTACGAGCGGGCATGCCCAGCTGCATTTACTGTAAATCCTGGACAAATCTCCACTCGTCAGGAGGTTTTGTCTCTGATCTTTTTGACAGGAAACACCGGAGTGCGTACCGGAATCGTTACACGGAATAATTACCCCTTGTTTAAGCAGAGAGGTAAACACTGGCCGAATGCCATCAACAGCTTCACGTTTCAATGGGTACGGGGGTTGATTTGAACGGAACGTGGACATTAACCCTACGTCATATCTGTGAGCTGCCCAGAGTGAGTATGGCACATCTGAAAGCGTGGCAGGAAGCTCAGAGATATGAGAATTACCTCATCATCCTCAACCAACAGCAATGTGCGCAGAACGGCTACGTTCGTGCACATTTTCATCATAATATACGTCACGTAGAGTACATGACATATTCTGTGTGTGTAGGTGCCCAATCAGTGACTGACTCCCAATCTTTAACGATTGGACCCAAATCCCTCTATCTATCAGTGGGGCCCCTGGCTAGTGAAATGTGTGGACCGCCCCTGGGATTTGACACAGTTTGTGTTGTGTGGGTGTGAGTGCAACAGGAACCAGCACTGCGCAGCAAACTCTAATACATAGTTTTTAAGCATGAGCTCATCATTCACACATTCTAACAGAAAAACTCTCATCATATGTAGAGTTATATTTGTATTTATTCATGTTAGCAAACTATGGATAAGCTTAAAATGGGAATAATTTGGGTAAAACTGTGAGCTGCATTTGGGGCCTGTTGACATGTGTTTTTGAGGACAAAGGAAGATGGGGGAAGGTGAGAGCATGTCCTGATTTGCATTCAACTTAGAACGAGCTACAGTGGTTGTGATATTAAGAGAGGTCCCTTGGGTTTCTCTGGTGGTTATCAACAGTAGCAGTTAAGTGAATACTGTTCAAACAATACCTGTGTTTGTGTTTTATATTGATTTCTCTGTTTTATCCTTTCATAAATGTAAGGACTACAAATGGCTATAAACATTCTGGGCTGGTTGGAGTAAACAGGGTTTTATGGCTCTGTGGGGGAGGTGTAGGTATGCAGGCCTTGAGACCTTTTGTTGGAAAGTGAGCCTGTTTGGTTTCCTGCTGCGTTTCCTGCTGCGTTGCGTCTCCCAATGAGATGACCTGAAAAGATGACCAGCTGACCTAACACCAAACCCCTCCTTCTTACTCTGGTATATATCCGGTGGATCCCTGGCGGTCGGCCTCTTCTTCACATGCTGCCCTCGGGTGAAAGTAGCTTTGCAGTATGCGGACTAGAGCAGGAGTAAGCCGGCATTACTCCTTAAGCATTGCAATATAACTGTAATATATCATGTTGTATTGTAATGATTGTATTGCATTGTCATATTGCCATTAAAGTAGATTATTGTTAACGGTTACTTTGTAGATATGGATTCCTTCCTGTATTATAACCAGCTTCATAGGAACGCGCGGAGATTTGAAAAGCGGACCAGTTATCCCTTTAAATCTCCAACAAAATGGTGACCCGACGTCTAGAGATAACGAAGCTGAGGAAGAATTCAGACGCTTTCAAACATCTCAGACAATCAGCAGGACTCTGCAACTTTGCAAATAAGGTAAGCAGACGATGAAAGTCGCCTGTCTGTAATTGGATACGCTAAAACTTTAGGATTGTCTGTAGGCGTTTCACAGTGTTTTTATAGTTTAAATGGAATATACAATGCATATTTTACTATGTTAGGAAAGTTATATACAAAACGTAAACGTGGATCGACAGGTAGACGAAAGTCCTGCGTGACGTAAATAGAGCAGTTTGGCGCGGATCTGCAGGTGTTTATTCCTGAGTGGCGTAGAAATGGTGCAGTTTGTGTGAATGCGAGGTTTGAATCCTGCACGGCAAAACCTGAAAACTCGACATATCAGATCGAGTCGCCGTTTAAAACTGGGGTTTAAATAACAGACCAATGCTAAAAGCTTAAAGCCAGAGGTCTGTTATATATTAAACCAAGGTAGAGCGTTTCCCTTTGTCTGGAAACTTCTGCTGCTGCCATCTAGTGGCTGAAAGGGGGTATCACACCCTTGAAATTTCTGCTGCTGCCATCTAGTGGCTGAAAGGGGGTATCACACCCTTGAAACTTATGCGAGCTTAGAGTTTAATCATTACATTGCTGGCCGGTATTGAAGACGGGAAGCACGTTCCCAGTATATTAATTATAACTGATTTTGGTAAACTGGTACAAAACAATAAGGGATTGAACATTTTTTACAACGACAGCACCAGGAGATGAGTAAACTCAAGAATCTGTAGAGTGTAAATACATTGTGCAAAACACATTTTACACTCGAACTGTTTGCAAATGTAGACAATATAAATAAATGTTCAGAAAGAAGACATAGGCCTACACTTGATTCAAATGTCATTACTGTGATCCGATTGGTGTGCTCTGCAGGTTTACTATTGTTCGAAGTAACAGTGGGATTTAAAATGAGAGAAGATATGGAGATGTTCTTTCATAGTGTGTGGAATATGTGATGCTGGAAACATGTAAGTATTTCAGAGTTGTGTTGGGTAAATATGTAACAATGGATGAAACAATTTTTGGAGTGAGTTTTTGTAATATCATAAGTAGACATTAATTATGTTGTTTAGATGGCATTTAACAACTAAGACAGATAGTATGATTAGAAAGAGACAGAGTGGAAAGGGTTGGATTTATTTAACATCAGTGTGCTAGACTTCTTATAGGTAATGTGTACCGGGACCTGGACTCCCCCTCTGAGTTAGAAAGGCTTTGATCCCGACCCTCCAAGCAGACAACGAGACCTAACCCAACAGGAGACTCCTCCTTCTCCATCGTACAGACAGAGAACCAGAGCTGAACCAACAACAACAACAAGACTACATCAAGACTGCAGCCAGAACTATCTCCACCTGTGGCATCCAGAACCAAACCAGCATGCTGACATACAGAGAGATACTCTCATCAGCCCCTCAGACAGGACATGAGAGCAGAATCCGCCCTCCATAAAAACAGCAGAGAGACTGTAAAGGAGGAGTGCAACAACAGTGGCATGATGGGGCTGCAGATGTGACTGGGCCAATGGCTGCCTACAAAAGTTACAGCGGATGGATTCAACAGCTGATGGACTGAAGAGAAGACAGAATCAGAGGAGTTGGCATGGTCGATTAGAAGTGCGGAGGCCGGGGTCACGGCTTGAGAAAACCAGGGGAGGAGAAAAGGAGAACGGGAATGAGTGAGTTACACATAAACACACTTATTCACGAAACGCACATTTAAATAACTTGAATTAACTTCATAAATACGTAAAGACAGAAAGATTTATTAATCATTTGGTAAATTAAAAATAGCAGTAAAGAGGAAACTATTAAAGTAAAATGATAATCATCCTAAAACACACTGACAGAGTAGAACCATATTCTTCAATATTTTCATCATGTTAACAATTCATTCTTTAAGACATTTTTATTCACGTGTGAATAAAGTAGTGATCTCATTGGTTACAATATTGATCACCATTAAAAGGATAGTTTTAGGAACCACTCTATAGGACAAATCTTTGTTTGTATTAATGGCTAGTGCCAAGCCACATATTAAATTCCAATCTAAAGTGTTGATTTCACCATTGTGGCATAGTTATTACCAGACTTCGGTTTTAAATCCTTGATAAAGGAGGGAGTAATTGTTGCATGTTCGGACACCCAAGGTTCCACACACTGCTAAAGAGTTTAACATCGTTTTTTAAGTAGACCAGAATTATAATGAGCTATGAAATGCAGAGCGACACAGATCCTAGTAATGTTTTGACTCAAGATAATAGTTATTGTACACAAGTTTCTGAAATAGATCATTAGACATTTTAATTAGTAGTGGTACTCGAAGGAAGTGAGTTTTGTACCAAGTTTCAGGAAAAGTGGGAGGCGGAAGTCCCAATGACAAGTGAGAATCATCTTGAAAATTATAGTTGAAATCGTGACATATTTTTGTAGACAAAGGATACTGGCCTATGCTGAAATGTCAAAGTCTCTGCAGAGCACGACACATGGCCAAAAAGACGGAGACCAACTGACCTTTGACCCTGACCGACAGTGTAACTTGACAAGGCACTGTGGATGACTGACTCTGGGGTGGACCTGACCAAACTTGACATGACAACCAGACAGTGTGAGTGTGAATGAATGCCGGCATGTGATCAGTGTAACTGCATGATTCTAAAACAATAACTAACCAAGCATGTTTTTGGACTAACATATTATTTTGGAGCTCCAAGGGAAACGAGAGGTTTCCTAAAAATTCCACAAAAAGGGGAAACCGCACATGTGATATTTTCCTCTCACATGAGTTGGCGGTTTGCAAATGTAAAACTACAATCTGAAGATTCTGTTTCTTTTAGGCCTGAAGGACGGAGAGGAACACTTCTTTTCACTGAAGTGTTCACTGTGGAAATAATGATAATAATGTTCGTTATGTTCCTAACCAATTACCTGACAGTTTTTGTTCCCCTCCCATTACAGGGTTTTGTTACACATGATTTCATGTGTAAAAGGGGGGAGTGAGTATAATGTATAAATGTCAACATGGCTGTAAAATTCACAATTTAAATTTTTCTTTTAAGGATTGACAGAAACCTTCCGCCCCAACCCAGATGTTCAAACTGAGCATTGAATGTAATTAACCTGCTCCATATCTGGGGATAAGATACTGTTTGATGAATGTTGAGATGTTTCTAAATATTGATTTGAATTATAACAGGTAACACAGAAGCAGTGGTCAAGGGGCTACTGTGAAACCGAAGAAGTTGACCTGTGATAATGAAACAATTTTGTAATATTTTAACAGACATTAGAGTAACTGAGGTTTGAATGTAGAAAGAACATATTACAGTTAAAGCTAAAACATAGTAATGTAATGAGACAGAATTTAATTTAGACAACATCATGTAACTAGCCTGGTAAAGAAGTAAGAGCCATATACTTTATTATTTAGGTCATTATGGGGATATACATTTCATCTAAATTTATAATAGAAAGACATTTGATGACAGTTTGTTGGAATTCTGTATTCATTTTTTCAGCGTGATAATATCTAAGCACTGACAGGTAAAAGCAGTATCACCAGGAAATCATTCACTTTGTTAGCATCGTGATTTTGGTTGTTTTTGAATCCATAACATTAGTGTGTTTCTTTGCCAGAAACATTAGCAGTTCATATTAGATTTGGATTTTAAATAGGATTTCATTTAAAAATAAACACGGATGCTTGTCAGAAATTCAGAGCTATTGAAATATGTTATTTAGTTTACCTAAAGATGTTGAGGTTCTTATTTAGTTGGCACAATCCAAGTATTAAGATTCTGAAGCTGCACTGGCAGATAGGAGGTCTACAATTAATTTGGAAAACCTGTTCACAGACGGCTGTTGTTTCAAGACACCCCACCAACAGGCTCCAAGTGGGTCAAAACAGCTGAGCGTAGGCTTGAGGGAGTTGTATCAGATTTCTCCACACAGGTCACTGGCGCCAAAAGGGGGACCCGAGAAGCACGAGGACAAAGTGGCTCAACCCCAGGCTCTCCGACCCCGACCGAGTGACCCAGCGGACCTCTTATGCCGTCTGCCTGGGAGAAAAGGGGGACAGCTCGTACCACGGGAGCCAGTGTGCGGCGGGGAAACCACCTGCTAGGACCAGGGGACGACATCAGGACGGACGTGGCCCTGGCAGACGTGGACTACTCGGAAGCAGCAGACTGGAGGAGCAGGACCCTGGAGACATCCTTACAGCAGACGACCCGGGAGGCATCATCAGCGGGCCGGAGAAGGAGGACCCTGGAGACATCTCTACAGCATCGACCCGGAAGCCGCCATCAGCGGGCCGGAGGACGAGGAGGAGGAAGACATCTCTCTAGCAGGCAGCCCAGAAGCTGCCGTCAGCGGATTGGGAGACAAAGACACGGCAAGCCAGGACGGCACAGGGAACTTGTCGAGGCAGCAGAGGAGTCTACTTCGCTCTGATCAGTTCTACCCGTGAAGGGAAAGCTGCATCTCCCCCTCCCTATTAGCTGTCCTTGTGGGCTATTCCTCCGGGGGGGGGGGGCTGATGATTCTAGCACTCAGCTACCCCCTCATGGTTCCTTCACTGCCATGGAAAGAGGTGTTCGGTCTCCATGAAGGTTTCAAGTACTCTGAATACCAGCTTCGGATGGATTTACGGACACAGTAGAAAAGAATGACCGTGGGTATATTTCAAAATGCCTTGTCTAAGTTTATCTCTGGAGAAGGAGATAAAAAGGGGGATTTGTAGAGTTATATTTGTATTTATTCATGTTAGCAAACTATGGATAAGCTTAAAATGGGAATAATTTGGGTAAAACTGTGAGCTGCATTTGGGGCCTGTTGACATGTGTTTTTGAGGACAAAGGAAGATGGGGGAAGGTGAGAGCATGTCCTGATTTGCATTCAACTTAGAACGAGCTACAGTGGTTGTGATATTAAGAGAGGTCCCTTGGGTTTCTCTGGTGGTTATCAACAGTAGCAGTTAAGTGAATACTGTTCAAACAATACCTGTGTTTGTGTTTTATATTGATTTCTCTGTTTTATCCTTTCATAAATGTAAGGACTACAAATGGCTATAAACATTCTGGGCTGGTTGGAGTAAACAGGGTTTTATGGCTCTGTGGGGGAGGTGTAGGTATGCAGGCCTTGAGACCTTTTGTTGGAAAGTGAGCCTGTTTGGTTTCCTGCTGCGTTTCCTGCTGCGTTGCGTCTCCCAATGAGATGACCTGAAAAGATGACCAGCTGACCTAACACCAAACCCCTCCTTCTTACTCTGGTATATATCCGGTGGATCCCTGGCGGTCGGCCTCTTCTTCACATGCTGCCCTCGGGTGAAAGTAGCTTTGCAGTATGCGGACTAGAGCAGGAGTAAGCCGGCATTACTCCTTAAGCATTGCAATATAACTGTAATATATCATGTTGTATTGTAATGATTGTATTGCATTGTCATATTGCCATTAAAGTAGATTATTGTTAACGGTTACTTTGTAGATATGGATTCCTTCCTGTATTATAACCAGCTTCATAGGAACGCGCGGAGATTTGAAAAGCGGACCAGTTATCCCTTTAAATCTCCAACACATAGCATTTACACGGATCATCAACAACGTTAGCAGTACAATGCAAATGAGAAGCCTCCGTGAACACAGCAGGTGGAAAAACACGTTGATCAGTCAAACGCAACAACGCCTGAGAATCAGGATATGTCAGCAGCCATTGATACACATTCACCAGTTCTTTATCATCAAATGCCAGTTTTTGAACCATCGTAGGAGATGGCTGCCGGACTTTAAGACCCTCATTTGTGGAAAAATGAGGTCCAAGCCGAACTGGAGAATCAGATCTCTGCCCAGTAAATGTATTGGGCAGACAGATGATAAAAGAAAACTGTGTTTGACTGATGTGGGAAATGGATGACTATCATCACCGTTATCTCCACTCTGAAGTGATACAAAAACTTATCCTTTACAGTCACCCCAGCCGCTCCTATTGAGTGAAGTTGGGATGTGTGTGTGTGTGTGTGTGTGTGTCACTTCCCTGTTCAGATGCTGCTGGCTGAATTTCCGTCTCGCTCGATCGGGCCCCTTCCTCCCCATCTGGTGTAGGTCAGTCTGATTGTGAATGGCCCCGTCCTTGCTGTCCCTCTCTGCCTCCACTCTGTGTTCTGTGAGCAGTCCCATAATCCAATGCTCAACACTGCCACACTTGAAACATCTTTCGTCAAATGAAGGTCTTACTTCTCGTCCTCTGCCTCGGAAAACCTCTTCTGCCTCTCCCTCGGTATTGTGACCGGCCATCATTCTGCGTAGCTTGCGCTGTGTCTGTGAGTCCGTTGAGAAAGGCATTATCTGAGGTGTGTTGCCCCATCGGGATTGTTTATCCCGCTGTTGTCCCCATCTACTTGGGGCTGATGGGGGTGGCGAGCTTGAAGTTGACGGACTGCATGGCTGGGGCTTGTAGTGGCGGTGGAGGTGGTTGAGGTGGGCCAACCGGATTGCCAGGGTTGTACCCCGGGGGAGGGAAGGATACCCAGTCGAGGAGAGGTCATTCAGGCCTGCAATGGAAGAACACAGAGATGTCTGGGGTTTACATGGTTTTGGAAATAATTTATTTTCCTTCTTTTCTTCACATTCATCTTCAACCTTAATATTTTCTTTAATGCCCAAGGCCAATTGCCTTCTTTCACTCCCCAGTATTATAAACACTTTCTGTGAGTGTCCAGTTTTCTATAAGTCTTTTACTTTAACTTTATTTTTACCCTTTATTCCATCTTCATGTTCTTGTAATTTATTCTTTAGGTTCTTGATTTTGTATTTACTCAAAAACCCTCCCTTTGGAAATCCGAACATTTCCGTCCAGATATTTAATTTAGACAGACTGTTTTCACCATTTCTGCTCGCATGACATCCACAATCGGACCCTCAGGAGGGTGTACAAGTCCCCTACCTGCTTTGCTCCCAAAACAAAGTCTTCAAGTGTTACCAAAACACCCCGTGTTACCAAAACACTATTTTTTCATCCGTCGATGATGTGATATTTGTTCCTCAGTACAAATCACACAAAGACTGATCGTAAACCCAGGCTACGATATATTGGATATCCCAAATATCCTTTCGAGCAGTCCCTCTCATAAATGTCATGGAGTTTAATTACGTTTAACTTTAAACAATTTAGACACTGTACATCTCACCGAGTATTGAAAGCCTTTTGAGTTCGTTGGATCTCGTGAAGTCAATCGTTTCCACCCCCGGCGCTGGTCCTCTCGTCCCGTACGGTTTCTGTCGAGGTAAAGGAGGATCCGAGGATCCTGGAGCCGGCCACCACCAGCGTCCGTAGGTGTCCCCAATCGAACTTGCAGAGACCCTGCTCGCAGCGCCAATTGTTATGGAAATCTAAGCCCCAACACACTGGAGAGTACAAGTCAGAGTGATCAAAAACAAATAAATGGTGAATCAGACAGAGTTGTCTTTCTGGTTATTTATTTGAAGCTTCAAATACATAGATACAATAAAAATATAAAGACACAGGTCCCACAGAGTATATGATAGTCTGCAGGAGTGTGCGCAAATATAATAGGAAAGCAAAGCTTATATGCAGCAAAGAGTGGGAAGTGCAGAAATCTGTCTTCACACGGTCATATTGTTATTAGACACCTGGCCTTGAGCTGTAGAAGTTCTCGTGTGACTTTGTGTGAGTCTCAACCCAGTAGCCAAAACAGCTCTGTGGCCTTGAAGTAGAGTAGATAGAGGAAAACAGCACATCTCAGGAAATGAGAAGCATTTGGTTTAAACATATCAGGATATAATAAAAATGTCCACTACAGTACAAGGTTTTAGTTCCACAATATCACCAAACATCTACTCTGGGATACGGCATTCTAGACTGTCATTTCTGGGAGAAGATTTTGGTCAGTTACAACAGTTGTAGAATTTCATCACTTAAAAGTTCCTACTTGGTGGCTTTGGGTGGTCTGTTCTAATGCAGTGATAAAGTCCCTAAAATGGTGTGAAAACCAGTGGAATATCAATAACTCATTATACTCATTTATCTTCAATTCTGGTCTCCTTGAAGAACCATGCTAACCCCTTTAACAGTGTGTGGAACCTTGGGTGCCCGAGCATGTGATAATTAGTTCAATTCAGGAATGTTCACTTATGGCAGATATGTTTCTCCTTTAAATAACATCTCTAAATGTCAGGTCATCACTGATTAAATGGATGAGCATTAGGAGCTGGTGGCACTTGTCTTTTAAAACTCATACTCTGGTGCTGTGCGCTCCCTCTGAAGCTGCAAGTAAGATTTAAAACATCTGCAGGGTGGGTTGAGCAACCCCTTCTCCCTGAATGATATTTGTTGTCAAAAATATGCACCATTAAAATGAGTGATCCAAGGCCCCGCATGTATTACTCCCAATTGTACTAGTTTTTCAGAATTAAAATGTTCAATCGCTCTTTGCCTAGTGTCTTTTTTAAAACTCTACATCTTGGACGACAAACAAATGTTGTTTCCACCTTAACAGTTCTCCTATGGTAATAATCATGCTACAATGGTGAAACCAATACTCTATATTGGAATACTTTCTTTGGCTTGGTTCCAGCTCTACCTTTAACATTTTCCATACAAATAAAGATTTGTCTGCCTTTATAGAGTGGTTATTAAAACTATCCCTTTAAACTGTAGATCTATATTGTAACAAATTAAATCTTCCCCAAATTCACACATGAATAAGAATCTCTTAAAGAATAATTTGTTTATATGATGAAAAGATTGAATAATATGTTCTACCCTCAGTGTGGTTATGTGTAAACTCACTCACTCCCGTTTTCCTTCTCTCCCCCTCTGGTTGTCAAGCCACGACCCCCTCACGTTCTGCTGGCCCATGCCAACTCCTCTGGTTCTGTCTTCTCCTCCATCCTGTCTTCTCCTCAGTCCATCCGCTCTTGGATCCTCCCGCTGTAACTCTTTTCAGTGGCCCAACTGCTTTGCATTTCATCTCCTCCTTTTCAGTCTCTACGCTGTTGCATGGAGTGGTGTATTCTGCTCTCATGTCCCACACTCTGCTCTTGTGCCAAATCTCGTGGCTCAGTTTGGAACTTCATGTCCTGTCTGAGCGACCGATGAGAGTTTGCCTCTTTGTCAGCATGCTGGTTTGGTTCTGGATGCCTCAGGTGGAGATGGTTCTGGATGCCTCAGGTGGAGATGGTTCTGGATGCCTCAGGTCGTTGTTGTCTCAGCTTTGGTTCTCTGTATGTTCGATGAAGGAGGAGGAGGAGTCTCCTGTGGTGAGGTCATTTGTCTGAAGATGGGGTTGTAGCATTCTGACAGGCAGAGAGAGAGAGATCTCGGGACGCATTACCTATAGTTAATTCTAACACACTGAGGTAAATTAAATCCAAACCTTTCCACTCTATGTTCCTAATCTTACTATCTGTCTTAGATGTTAAATGTCATCTAAACCCAATTAATGTCTACTAATGGTTGTGCCATATCCCTAAACATTGTTTCCACCCACTGTAACATGGCTACTCCAAATAACTCTTTCAGGAAACCATCTTCTTCCATAAACTGAAATACCTACATGTTTCAAGCACCACATATTTCACACACTATAAAAGAACGTCCCCATATTTTCTCCATTATTTTAAATCTCACTGTTATTTAGAACATAAGTAACTTTTGTGACTGGACATATTATATCTGCAATGTCGCCACAATCAAACAAAGCTGTACTTGTGGGTTAGTAGCCTGTTTCTACTGTAATCATTTTCAATAATTGTGCTCAGGTCACCGGTCGGTTGTCCATAAACTTAACAGGGGTGTTTCTGGCACAGACTAAAACATGGATCCAGTGTATTTGGAGATTCCCCTAATCTGTAAATCCTCATCACTGATTATCCCGATCACTTAAACCCATCTCATCATTTGATACAAGAACTGCATATATGGGGGGTGAATCATCTTGATTGTAAACGCCTCACCTTTGGGACCGAGTATTTCTAACTCCTCCTCTTGTTGCTCAGCTGATCTTTTGGCTCTGGGGATAAGTGAAAGTCTCTGAAACACAGCTGGAGTTTTGTTAGTGATGTGGGCATTCTCTATGAGTGGACTAATGGATCCATGTCTTACTTGATATTGTACTCCCCATCCAACCAGAAAGGTGCCAAGTGTAATGAGCACAATCAACAATGCTATTCTGACTCTTATCCCTAGGGGACCCCACAATAGCTTTGGCTTTGTTCTTGACATCATCTCTATTTCTCCCTGGTTGTGTCAGTTACAGAATTTAAATAATGAGTACTATAATAACGTATACACAAATTGGACTCTTTTTCAGATGTAAAACAAAAAATAGGTTTTCACTTTAGTGTACTATCTATAAAAATCTATAGACAATTCGTCTTTTGAGCTGTTTCTATCTTTATCTTATTTCTATTTATTGTTTTGTTCCAGCTCTGCCAAATCAGTCCTAACTCCCAATAATGTTCTGGAAGTTGCTAGTGAAGGGTGACAATGTGTGAGGTGGTGTCAATTTGCTCCTTTTTCATTCACTTTTAACCGGAGCGCGTGTGAAGTTCGTTACAACTTCTCACTGTTCCGTCCACCGGGGATCAACTCACTGTCTTTTGTGAACTTTCACCCTCACCCAATCACCTGGCCGAACAGGAGTCTCTTCTGGTGTCTCGTCTGGTATCTCTGTAGCTTTCCTAGCCTGTGTAGACAAAACTTGGATAATATTACTCAGAGTTCTGACATATTCATCACTTCTATTCGTCTAATATCTAAAACTGGACCACTCCCTCCTTGGAGAAGGCCCAAGCTTTGGCATACCTTTTGTCGTTATGAGACCTATTATTAACTACATGTTATTATTTATTAACTACAACGTCACTAAAATCAACATATCTGTATAATCATGACACTCCCTCCTTTGAGCATAACATGCTCAATTAATATTGCAATGATTACCCTATTCTGAACAGGACATGTAAAACCCATAACGTTGCACAAAATAAATATAACTTCTCCGTGTACCCATAAGGTGTACAAAAAATATCGTATGATGTATGGCTTTCTGATGGTATAAATGCATCTTTACTAAAATCTGCCATTAGCACAAAAAATGGTTTACTTGTTGCAACAATGGCTTTTGTCCTGGTATTATGCATCATTGTTGCTGCGATACCCCTGGTGCTCGCTAATGCGTCTCAATAATTCTAGGATTGTTTGATACTGCTGAACAAAGATATGATAAAATAATATTTCTCTAAACTAGAGGGAAAATACGAACTATTTGTTTTAATTTTTTTTAAACCTTTATTTATCCAGATAAATCCCATTGAGATCATTGAACTCTTTTACAAGGGAGACCTGCTATTCTCACAGAGGGTGACATGCATGAAGGGCTGGTGCCCCTCACTCAAAATGAGATATTGCCTTACGCACTACATTATAAATCAGTAAAGTTACTCAAGGATAAATAAATAAAAACTGATTCTTGAAACTGTTGTAAAAACCCTACAACTTCTTCATCCAAGCTCTCAATCAGTGTTATGTTATTTAATCTGCAGCTCATTGCCTTAAAACAGATACTTCAGACTGATTATAAAATTGTGTTTATGAGAAAAAATATAATCTGACTCCATAAATCACATAATTGTTTGACTAAAAAACTACACTTCCACTAACAATAAATGAAGTTCCCCTTTAAACACAGCCCTGGTCTTCTGACGGGGTCTATCTATGTACTGGCTGGAAAATGTTGTGCCAGTCTCTGTCGCTCCGTCACTGTTCTCCCGCTAACAGTCACTCTCTAGTTCTGCTGGGTTCTTGTTGACTTCTTCACTGGTTTGAGACAAGCGACCCTATCGGACACCTCCCTTTGTAGCCAGACTTCACCAGAGCAGAATGGAGTTTCTGTTTTTAGGTCTCAACAGCTCCACGTCAGGTGTATCGCCGCCCCTTGAACTGCAGTCAGTGTAAACAGGAGGACTTGGTAAGGATCCTCCGTCTTGGGCGAGTACTAGGTTTCCGTCTTCATATTTTTTGGTGGAAACCCGTCGTCTTGACCTCACTAGCTGTGTGGACACAATAGTTTTCTGTGTGGGGGAACAACATCACTCGTAATCTCTTTCCTTCTCATAATTACAAAAATAGTCTGCTAAATGTTCTATTCTGTGGATGCTTTATGTGTAAATGCAAATGCTACTCTCGATTTTTTTTTACATTAAACATTAAACCTCTCCCTCCTGTGGTGACAGATATGGCTCAATGTAGCTGGATTTCAAAATACCCTTGTGCTGAAGATGCATCACCTGGTGGTCTGGCCCTCTGAGCTTCCTCATTGTTGTGGTTGATACCAGGGTGTCAGTGGCATTTGGGTCATGTTTGGCGATGCTGTTCGTCTTTGACATCCTTGGGACCCCCTGCTTCTGTCGTCATCATTGAAACCTCCCTTGGGTTAATGCATGGAGGGCCGTTGTTTGGTGCATGTGGTGGGTATTTCATTTGTTGTTGTGGACAATCTCTAGCCCAATGGCCCATTTGGCTGCAATGGTAACATCCCTCAAACCGTAAACGTCTTCTGCCTGTGCCTCCTTGGAAACCTCCTGGTTGTTGGTTCTGCTTCTGATTCTCTGGCACTATCTGAGATTTAACTGTTTGAGGTGTCTGCCCTGCATTCTCTGGTTCTTCCTGAGCTTGAATTGTTGGAGGTGTCTGCCCTGCCTTCTCTGGAAGTTTCCCCTCCCTTCTCCTTGTCTTGTTCCTACAAGCTACGGTGTCTTTTGTTTTTTCTGCTATGTCTTCCCTCAATGGCAGGTCTGCTACTCGGACCACATTTATGCTGTGTGCCAATAGGCTGGCATATTCCAGATGGAGTATCAGACTTGTAACTCTTATACATCTTTCTTCAGCTTCCCTCCATATAGTTAGCTGTTGTAGGCATTGTTCGTGCTCATAGTCGAGTACTGTTCTTCTATGGGCTTTTGTTAGTCCAGGTTGATCATCTGCTGGAATCAGTCCTCTTGTTTGCCACTGTTCCAACAGTTTCTCTATTTGGTTCCATGTCTTCTGTCTTTTAATTGGAAAGGTTAAAGCATCTGATCTGATTTTTACCCTTTCCTTGATATCTGCAGTTGAGCCTGGCTCTGCGTCTGGTCTCAACTTAGTTTATTTCGGTGACATGCTCTCTTCCTATTCGAATGAATATTATGAAGTTATCGATTGAAACACTAATCCTCCGACTAGCACCTTCGTTCCTGATAAATAATATCCTATATCATCCGAACTTAACTTTAAATCTGGGGGTTTTTTTAGTTGTTAAAAGTTTTTTTTAATTTTTTAAAAAGTTATAGATTTAATTTTTTTTTTTTTATGAGAACGTTTTTTGTAAAATATTAATAAAGTAAATTAAAAGATAACAATTATGCAAATAAAAAAATCTGAAATGTTAAACAAAAAATTGTAGTGTATGGTTTTGACCTTGAGATATGAAAATAGAAATCTGGTGAAAATCTAAATCTACTGTGTACTTTCTGTCCTTATCTTTCTTACAGTGCAGACGCTTTTCTGCTTGCTCTTGCCTCTGCTTACTTTCTATGCTGATTTTCCTATTCTTATTCTCTGAAAACTTCGAGCAGCGGCTCCTGGACATTAACTTATCACTGGGACAGTTCATCTTCGTAAATAGACGGAGGGTTTCAGCCATATTTCAACATTTTTACGACGACGTCAGTCTTACAATAGCGTGGCCTAGCAACAGCTAAAGCCTGGTAGGCTACTGCTATTTAGCTTAAGCTAGTTGGTAGCAAAATGCCTCCGTTCTCTACAGATGACTTCCAGAAACTTATACAGAAGATGGCTGTGTTGGAAATGAAAATGCAACGGTTGGAAGTTAACGTGGAAGTGAATGGACTATGTCGTGGGAATGACACGACTTTACCAGTGTTGCAAAGTAATGGAGAAGGGTATGCTAACTCACAGCTAGTTAGCAGCTACAAGGATTCCAAGAAACAGGAGGGCTGTGTACCGGGTAATAAATCTACAAGTGGTAGTCCTCCCTGGAACTCTCTGGGTGCAAAGCCTAAGAGTAAATCACTTCCATGGGATTTGGGAGGACGGATAACAGGCAGAGCCCAGAGCTCCGAAATCTGTGATGCGACCGGCTGGCCTGCATTGTTATCACCCAGGAAGAGCGCCTCTTCAACCCCTATTCATACTAGGAAACAGCAGTGGACAGCTGCTAAAGGGAGAATTACAAACAATCCTCCTAAACCACCAAGTGTGCCAATCCAGAACAGATACGCTCCGCTGAACGAGAACCGGAGATCTGATGACCTGGATAACCTGTCCTCTTCACGCAGCAGGGTAAGGACCAATAGCTACTCTAAAAGTAAAAGGCTAGAGGGAAAGCTAACGACTGGGCCTGAAACTCTGATTGTGGGTGACTCTGCTGTAAGAGATGTAAAAGGTCTGTGTAATAAGAACAACACCAAAGTACTCTGTTTTCCCAAGGATATGGTCTCTGACTTGGCTGAGAAGATCCTGCATATTGGGGCTGAACATCCGATTGTGAACAATGTGGTACTGCACATTGGAACAAATGATGTTGTGAAACAACAGTCAGAAGTGCTGAAAGAAGACTTTAAATGTTTGTTGGAAACTGCCAGCTCTCTAAATGCAGAGGTGTTCATCAGTGGCCCTCTACCGCCAGTCAGAAGAGGAGTGGAGAGATTCAGCAGATTGTTTGCACTGAACACCTGGCTTTCAACGGCCTGTACTGACCATTCTGTTCATTTTATTGACAATTTTAACTTTTTCTGGGATCGCAGACATCTTTTCAAGGCAAATGGAGTTTGCCTGAACAAGTCAGGAGTGAAATTGTTTATCTCTAACATATTCAACTGCCTGCGTCATCAATCTGTTCCCTCTGCCAAGGACAAGCGGCAAGAGGAATCAAAACAAGAGAAAGACACAACACATCACGCAGAAAACCCTGAAGAATTATCACTGCACCCGCCTGAGGAATGTTCTGATTATGGGAGACATATGAGACACATGGAGGAGTCTCCACTGCCCCCTCCCCCCCCCTGTCAACGCCTTTGAGGATACTCCGTTCACCCTTTCACCCTCGCCCACCCTCCTGGAGATCGATGAACACACAAAGGAGATGCAGAGGGTTGGCACCGATTCCTTCCTGGAGTTCAAAGACCAAACGAAGGCGATACGCAGGGCTGGCACCATGTCCTTTACCCCCGCTCCTCAACGACGCCCACCAAAATCACCGCGGAGACGCGCACCATCTCCCCCGTCCTCATCACCGCGCCTACGTCAACCACCTCCCCCCCCTGGCAGCATGTCCTCTACCCCCGCACCATCTAGCCCGTCTCCATCACCGTGCCTACGTCGACCACCTCCCCTCCCTTCGAGGGGGCTTCTGCAGTCTCCGAAGCCTGATAAGGATGTGTGTGTACAAAACACAACAAACTCTTACTGATATGTGATGGGTCCAGGCTCAAGGGCGTATGGCACTCTCAACTCTTTCCAGGACATGTCGGGGCCCTGCCTGCCAGTAGCTTTGCCGATATCTGTGTTGATAGGTAATAGATTAAGAGCGGTGAATCATAGAAACAGGAAGCGCTCAAACGTTTGTGTGAGTGTATCTAATTTAGCAGTGATTCCATGTCAGCCACAGCTTGTTACAAAAAACATGACTGATAGTGTGTTTAACAAACTTAAACTAGCTTTATTAAATGTCAGGTCTTTGGCAGGAAAAACATTTTTAATCAATGATTTAATCACTGAGCACAATCTCGATTTTATGTTTTTAACAGAAACTTGGATTGAACAAAATAACAGTGCAGCTGTTCTTATCGAATCAACCCCTCCCAACTTTAGTTTTATGAGTCAGGAACGAATGCATAAGAAAGGGGGTGGAGTTGCTATTCTGTTCAATGATGCCCTTCAATGCAGGAAGACATCGTATGGAAACTTTGATTCTTTTGAATATGTGGCCCTTCGGCTGAAATGCTCCTCTCGAGCTCTGTTCCTAAATATCTATAGACCACCCAAATACTGTGCAAGCTTTTTTGATGACTTTACTGAACTGCTGTCTATAGTGTGTATTGACTTTGACCGTCTAGTCATTGTTGGTGATTTTAACATCCATGTTGACAACCCCCAGGACAGAGGGGCTAAAGAACTGTTTTGTGTTCTTGATAGCTATGGACTGACTCAGCATGTGACGGAGCCCACGCACAATAAGGGGCACACTCTGGACTTAATTATCTCAAAGGGTCTGAATATCTCTAAGGTTGTGGTGACTGATGTTGCACTCTCTGACCATTCCTGTGTTTTCTTTGAGAGCTCTATTTCTGTTCACAAAAATGTTCCAAAAGAGGTAACCACAAAGCGATATTTAACTGAAAATACTAGGGAAATGTTTACTCAGAATTTCTCTTCCACACTTGCCCCTGCCAACATCTCAGTAAATGAGCTAGTAGATCATTTTAATTCAAAAATGTAAAATGTTATAGATGCCATTGCTCCAACTAAGGTAAAGGAAGTGTCTGGCAAGAAAATATCTCCATGGAGAAAGGCCATGAGCGTGAAAACAGAAAAAAGAGAATGTCGAAAAGCTGAACGCAGGTGGCGAAAAACAAATCTCCAGGTTCACAAATCTATAAAGAGAGACTTGGCCTTTATAATTTGGAATTGAAAAACGCACGACAATCGTTCTTCTCTGACATCATTACCAAAAACAAAAACAACGCACGTGCCTTGTTTGCTACCGTCGACAGACTAACTAACCCCCCCAGTGTCAGTAGCCTCTGAATTTCTATCCACCAGGGCGTGCAATGATTTTGCCTCCTTTTTCACTGACAAAATTCAGAAAATCAGACAAGCAGTCAGTGCCTCTGCATCAGGAACAGCAAATGTGTTGTCCCTATCTCCACTTAACATCAATTCAGACATCATGACACAATTCCATCAGATTAATGATAAAAACCTAGAGGACATTATTCAACTTCTGAAATCCTCATCTTGCTGCCTTGATATTATTCCAACAGGATTTTTCAAAGATGTTTTGCCTTGCATGGCCTCAGATCTACTTCATATAGTAAACAAATCTCTTCACTCAGGTATTTTTCCATAGGCCCTGAAAACTGCAGTCATTAAACCGCTCTTAAAAAAGAATAATCTAGATGCTTCAGTAATGAACAATTACAGGCCCATATCAAACCTCCCATTTCTAGGTAAAATCATTGAAAAAGTTGTTTTTCAACAGTTGAGTAATTTCTTGCATTTAAATAACTGTTTTGATGTGTTCCAGTCAGGCTTTCGTCCAAACCACAGCACTGAGACTGCTCTTGTAAGGTCTTTAATGACATCCACTTAAACACAGACAGTGGCAGAACTTCAGTGTTAGTATTATTAGATCTCAGTGCTGCGTTTGACACTGTTGACCACAGCATATTACTAGACCGACTGGAGAACTGGGTGGGACTTTCGGAAACAGTTCTAAATTGGTTTGAATCCTACTTAAAGGACAGAAACAACTTTGTTTCTATAGGTAAATACACATCTGAGTTGACAAATATGACATGTGGGGTTCCTCAAGGCTCCATCTTGGGGCCTCTTCTCTTTAACATCTACATGCTACCACTGGCTCAGATAATGAAGAACAACAAAATAAGTTACCATAGCTATGCAGATGACACACAAATTTACGTAACAATTTCACCAGGAGACTATGCTCCAATTCAAACACTGAGTAAGTGCATTGAACAAATCAATGACTGGATGTGTCAGAACTTTCTCCAATTAAACAAAGATAAAACTGAGGTAATGGTTTTTGGAGCCAAGGCAGAACGTATAAAAGTTAGCGCTGAGCTTCAGTCTGCAATGTTCAAAACAACAGATAAAGCCAGAAATCTAGGTGTAGTCATGGACTCTGACCTGAGTTTCAACAGTCACATTAAAACTGTTACTAAATCAGCCTACTATCACCTAAAGAATATATCTAGGATTAAAAGACTAATGTCACAGCAGGATTTGGAAAAACTTGTCCATGCTTTTATCTTCAGCAGACTCGACTACTGCAATGGTGTCTTCACAGGTCTCACTAAAAAATCTATTAGGAAGCTGCAGCTGATTCAGAACGCTGCTGCTCGAGTCCTCACTAACACTAAGAAAGTGGATCACATCACTCCAGTTCTGAAGTCTTTACACTGGCTTCCTGTGTGTCAAAGAATAGATTTCAAAATACTGCTGCTGGTTTATAAAGCACTGAATGGTTTAGGCCCAAAATACATTTCTGACCTCCTGCTAAATTATGAACCATCCAGATCT
This sequence comes from Gymnodraco acuticeps, assembly GCF_902827175.1. Taxonomy (NCBI): domain Eukaryota; kingdom Metazoa; phylum Chordata; class Actinopteri; order Perciformes; family Bathydraconidae; genus Gymnodraco; species Gymnodraco acuticeps. The sequence continues at coordinate 130,384 of NW_022989995.1, forward strand.
CTCAGGTCTTCAGGGACTGGTCAGCTTTCTGTCCCCAGAGTCAGAACTAAACATGGTAAAGCAGCGTTCAGTTATTATGCTCCAAATATCTGGAACAAACTCCCAGAAACCTGCAGGTCCGCTACAACTCTGACTACTTTTAAATCCAGGCTGAAGACTTTTCTTTTTGTCGCTGCTTTTAATTGAACTATTCATATCTTAGACTGCACTGTAACTTTTATCCATGTACTTTTTTCTTTTAATGTTTAATTGCACTGTAACTTTTATCCATGTATTTTTTCTTTTAATGTTTATTTTATTAGCTTTTCTTTTTAATGACTGATTTTAAATGCCATTTTCTTAATCTCTTTCATTTTTTGTAAAGCACTTTGAATTGCCTTGTGTTGAAAAGTGCTATATAAATAAACTTGCCTTGCCTTGCCTTGCCTTACTAACGTAACAAGAGACACCTACATGAAAACACAACAAGACACCTACCCGAAGTACAATGACGACACACATTTATATTTAAAATACAACACACACACAAATTAATAGCATGCAGGGTTAAATGTAAGAAAAAGAAGAAATTTGAACTCACCCTGCTTGTGACAAAGCAACGCCCCAAGGTATATAATTCTTATTGTTATACATTTGGTTGTTTTAACATTAAATGCACAGCTATTTTCAGGATCCGCTGGCCTCCGTCAGACACACAAATTTAACATTGTCCTGCATAAACTATGAGGAATTCGACATTTTACATTCATTGCTTACTTCCACATGCCTTTTCTCCTCCTTATCTCTTTCATAACTTTATATGTAATACATGTTAACGGCGTCAATAGCCACTTTAATGATACTAATGGGCGGTAGTCCCGGATGTCGTCATGAAGGATTTTCAGAATAAAAGCTTGGTATTGAGAACTTCCGGGTTTTTCCAGAATAAAATAGCATTTAAACTGACGGTATGTTTAAGGTACATTATGCCATAAAACATTGATTTTAATTTCTAACAATATCCACACAAACAAACAAAGTGTGCAATCCAATGAATGTTAATCTAACTGGGTTTTGATAGATAACATCTCTCTTTTTTTTCTCTCAATTATTTTATTTCTATTGTGCACTCTGATCAATATTAATCAAACTATTGTTCGTTTATACATTTAACAATGGCGTTTATCTTTTTTGAGAATGAGTTCTTATTTAATTTAATTTATTTGGGTCTACAACAGATGATACAAATGTTTGTGTCAGTAAATAGGCTTGTTTGAGACAAGCGAGACCTGCGCAGACCTGCGCAATTTCGATCAACGTCTTGCTCCTGCGTTGCATGATGGTTAGTCATTTTGTCCGACTTGCTCTGGAGGCCCGCCTACATGAGACGTTGAAATCTCGCGGGACAAAGACGCCCGCAGCCTTGAGAGCGAGGCGCGGCGAGGCGGAGCAGTTCCTCTCCACGGAAGCGAAATGCTTGATGGGAAACGACTCGCTGGTATCTCGAGCTGAGCGCTCATTGGTGGTTTTCACCCCGTGCTGCTGATGAAACTCTCCAATTGGCTCGGCAAAAGTTTGTTGTTGTTTTGTATCCGTTTTACGTCGCCACTTCCATTCACATTTTTCATCATTGTTCCACAATATTTATCATCATTAAATTAATATCCATATATTTTATACTATACTTGCACTGCTTACCGTTTTCATACTTTATATATCTTAGCATATTCATACACACTGTTCATACTGCTCACAGGCTGATATCTAGTGTATTCATAACCCTCACTGTTTATTCATCATTCAATTAATTCTATATTGTATTCTGTAGATTGTGTACATTACTTTTCACTTTACTGCTTGTTGCACCTGGTTAGAAGCTAAACTGCATTTCGTTGTCTCAGTACCTGTAATATGTGCAATATCAATAAAGTTGAATCTAATCTTGAGCAGGAACAAATGTATTTACTTAGTACATATCTGACATTAATGATTAAACACATGTGTGCATTATTTATAAATGCAAACCGAGTCAAGCCGACTCCGGAGGTGGCGGTATGCACCTTAAAGTTGTTTGCAATCCGCCAAAAAACCGAAAGAAGAAGAAGAAGAAGAAGAGGACGAAGCCGACTCCGAGCTGTCCGACTTCAGGCGCGCTTTTTGAGACCTCCCCCGGCTGCGATCGGCTATTCTCGTCTACTTTCGAGGCGAGCCGCAACGCGTCTCAAACAAGCCTATTGGCTGCTGCCGTCTTCACACAAATAAACCCCTTAAAACCTGTATGATTTAGTTTTCACATGTTTATTGAAATTAATTCGTCCATCTCTTTATATTATAGTATTACATGTATTATTTTCGGTTGTGTATTTGTGTTTTGAACTTTTCTATTGGATGTTGCGATTTAATTTCTCCAAGAGACACAAATCACTAAAATATCTGGTGGATATCTGACCAGTATTTCATCATGGAAGTTACATCAGAATCATTTCTGTTAAATGTTGTACCATTATGTGCGCCCTTGCTCATTGTGTCCTGCAGAGGGCAATGTTGTCTGCAGTGCGTCCAGGACGTGACGTTAGTGACTATACCTTGCACTACCTGTGGCCTCTCAGATGTTGTTTGGATCGAATACAGAGCGGCAGCACAACCGCATCTCTCCTACCACGATATAAATACATGCCTAATGAAGGCTAAAGAAAGCTGTGTACTACTGAGTTCTATTAAATCTCCACCGCAACGCACTCCGCCTAACAATTTCATTATCCTGTGGAGGAAATGTTGTTTTGTGACAGTTGCTCAATTTTATAACAAACAAAATAACATACTTAATACATAGCTAAATGTATATATACACAAGAAGTAAAAGTGTGAATTTCAAGATAATAAAAATATAATAAAAAGATGAATATATAGGAAGTAAAATCAAAAATTGGCAATGCAAAATAAAATAACCATATGTATATAAACATATAAAACAAACAAGAAATGAAAGCAGACATGTTCAATATGATTTTAAATAACAATATTTATGTTGAAATAAGAAGTGAAAGTAAAAGAGGGCAATACAACAAATATATACATTAACATAGGAAGTAAGAATAACAATGTGCAATACAAGATAAATAAAGACTAAAAGGATAATGTAACCTTACAGATTTAAAGTAAAAATGTTGCAATACAAGTTGCAATTAAATAGAATACAAATATGTATGGATAAATAAGAAGTTAAAGTTAAAATGTGCAATAAAATAACAATATTTACATAAAAAGTCAAATTGCACATTGTACAATATATAACAACAATATGTGATTTAATAATAATAAAGATATACATGCCGAACTGTACAGTTAAATATTTTACAAAGTTCATTTCAAATTCATGCTGACCCGGAAGTTCAACCTCATAGCTGCAAAGCAGCCTACCCTTTTTGTGAATGGGTGCTTTTGTGGCACGGTTTTCACAGGTAGGTTGGCCATCTCCTTCTTCCTTTTCTTAGGTGTGAACGTCAGAGGAAGGCTCTGATCATGTGGAGTGTGTAGCTTCACATCTTCCAAGATCTCGGTCAGTTGGTCAGTTAACGTTTTAAGGTAATCTTCATCTTGCAGATGTTAAGTCAGTAATCTCACGCAAGAGACTGGCACATTCCCTTCTTTGTTTAACCTTTCTTGGTCTTTTCCTTTCGGGCAAAGCGTTACATGGTGACTGCATTTCCACTGATACCGGTGTATATGTATGATCTGTGATGTCTGATCTGCCACTGCCATCCTCTCACAGGAAGTCTGTCCCAGACATGCATTATCCAGGGAGAAGAGGGGGTTATCCCTGTAATTAGATGCCAGTTTCTCCCAACCCCATTCATGCACATGATTAAAAATAGCACAGAAGTGCTTGCAGGGCAACTTGTGCTTTGCCCAGTCTTTGCAGGTGCACGATGGCATGATGATACTTTCACCAAAGTTGATGTTGTGCTGTGTGCAAGGATGACTTTGGCTTTTGACATGGAACATGCATTGCCCTTTGCAACAACGTCATTCGCCTCATAAAACTGGGCTTCTGTAAGCCTTGACATCACATGGTCTGCTACACCTCTTGGTCTGTCTTTTAAGAACTTTGGCATGTTCTCATTGTACCTTCTGTAGACTGAGGAGTACTTGACGTTCAGTTCAATGTACCTTCAATAAGAGAAGAGAACAATATCTTAGAAGTCTCTCAGTGGCAGTTTGCTTTCTCTGACATAGATATGGTATTTGATAATACAATTGTCTCAGAAACATATGCAACAATGAACAACATCAAACAAATATGTTGGAAACAAAGCTATCGAACATTACATTTATATATATATATAAAAATGTGTGTGTGTGTATGTATGTATGTATGTATATATAAATATATATATATACACGTATAATCATAGTAATAATTGTTTAGCTCACTTCCGATATGTCCTTGGTAGGAAGTCAGTTACCAACACAGTGAGCATTTCACTGAGGCTGCAGTTCTTATAACCTGCAAGATGAGAATACTTTAGGGTTTCATTTTGTCTTTCCACCCCATTGTTGGTGTAGATGGCCACCTTGAGATCTTCATCCCGAAACACGTGCACTCATCTCTACACAAGACAAAAAATAATAGGAAGACTCTTCAAATTCAACACATTATATAATAAATATAATATAAAAGTAAATATAATATTTCAACTTGATACACACCTTAGCCTCTGGGAGCCACTTATTTGAAAACCACGCCCTCACTTTGTCATTGACTTTCCAGACTCCTGCAGGTTGCAAAGGCGTGTGCCGAACTCCTCTGGAGTTGAAGCAGCTGCAATGCTTCTCAGAAGCGGTAGGAGACTGTCTTGTGCGTTGCTCACTCCATGATCTTTCTTCCTGCACCATTCAACCCAAGCTTTCTCCCTATGGAAGTCGCAGAGAAGCACCTTCGAACCTGGATAACATATAAGAGATATATTACCTGCACCATGTTGTCATTTTATTTTGTCGCGTTGCTATTACATAGTATACGCGACAAAATATACATCTCTGTCAGTGGAGGTGATGACTTCATTATATTTTGAAGTAGATTGTTGCATACATTTGCATGTAAATGATTATATTTTTGAAGTTGGTGGAATACTATGTAAAATGTATCCTTTTTTTAATTAACGTTTCATATTCTGTGAATTAACAGATTTCTACAGTTACTGCAATTTCACCTTGAAACTCTTCCTCCAGGGCACCGATCTCTACCTCTGAGAAATCAACCATGAAGTGGCTAGGGCTCCAGTCAGGGTTCCTAACTCCTTAAACACCTGGAGGGCTTCTTTGACATCTGCTGTTGTCTCACTCTGGGTCACAAAGAGGCCAACCACTGCATAGCACACATTTGTACGTACACATAGGAAGAAGAGGGGAACAGAGTAACAACACGTCCTGTAAGTAGCATCAAGCAGGCACATCTGTTGTCCATACAGGTGGAGAAGCCTTCGCTGCCAGGCTGTCTGGTAACAAAACAACAGCTTTGTGACAGTTCCGTCCTCCTGTAGCTGGCTTGGCCTGTACTTGATTTTGCAGTCATCAACTAACCATCTGGGGGTCAGAAGCTGTGAATGAAAGTGTAACTGGACATTATCATCATGTAGCCTCATAACCCAAACATTAGGAACATTTGTTGTCATATCAGGGCAAAAACAGTTTTGAAGTTTTAGTTGCATTTTGAAAAATGGTCATACCCTGCATATGAACCAAATACTGCTACTTTGCTTTGCTTACTTACACCTGCATTCAGAGGACAATGTATCATGTAAAAAACTGACCATGCTTGGTGAAGTCACAAACTCTGTAAATTGTGCATTAACCACCCACAAAAATGTGCATGGCTAGAATAATATGAATACTATTCTACTCTCAGTGTATTACCTGCAGATTGACCTGGTCATTTTTGGATTCACGTATTCCCTCCTTCGTTCTTGATAAGATATTCCTGGTGTCCTTGTCTGTGGGGTAAAACCTTTGACGTGTTCGTGGAGGTGGCTGCTCCCCCCGGAACAGCTCGTCATTTACAAAATTGAACAGGTGACGTCTAATCTCACTGAGCTTTCTGGCACCAGCCAAGGTGAGCTTCACTATTTGTTGTTCAACTCTGGAATCCATCGGTTCACGCAGTTCAGCTACCTGTACATGATGTTGAACAGGGTAATTATAGATGTTTAAAGCTGTCTAAAAAAAGTCTGCTTTGTACAGCACAAATTGTACCTCGCATCTTGTTTCTTACAGCAGCTAAAGGAATAGATGTTGCATGGTTACCTCTCCAACAGTTGGATGGTTTTGATGGTCACTTTCTGGGGTGAAGCATGTGTGGTATTCCATGACTACTTCAACTGTTGAAGGATCAGCTGCAACTACAGGCTTTAGTGCTGCGGAGAGCTCCCTCCTCTTTGCTTTACTGTTCTCTGCAATCTGGGGAACATAAAAATGACATGGCAATTGGGATCATGACACGAGAGCAATTATAGCATTGAACGCACTTGTGCTGTGCTTGTGCTGTACCTTGAAACCAGGAAATGTCATGACCTGACTGACAGTTATCTGGGCAGGGCAATCCATCTTCTTCGTATTTTGTACAAGATGGCGTCTTGCATTGAAGACATGGTCTTCAAGCTAAGAGAAAAAAGGTGTATAGAAATACAATATTAATTTATGTAGACATTTTCATGGTCTCCTCTCCATAACGTGGAGAACATCATTTTTTCTGTGGTTCTTTCTTTTGTCTTCTTTAAAATATGTGTAGGTCCTGCTCATATAACTGTAGTATAGTGGGACATTATGTCATTACCCATGCATCTGTACTGTTTGTGTCTATTTATTTTTTCAGATATACCATCCCCTGTTAAAATAAGTAAACAGGAAGAATTTGGTGCCAGGTCATGACCGTGGGCTGGTTGGGTTCTGTAGGTGAACAAAGGAAGGATATCCCCCTTTATTTTGTCTCAGAAAAGGCCATTGAATTTTGTTTCCTATTCCTCTAAAGTTTAAACGACTTATGTATTTACATAATGCTGATTCCTATGTTGTTATGTGTCACAGTGTTATGTGTCATAGAATGCCATAATGCATGTCATATTACGAATAGTTGTTTAATTTTCCTTTACCAATTATTTAAAGTTGTTAATGCATGTCAATTCATAAATATACCGCTTGTTTCTCTTTTTGTGCATGGTACTTCTCCTTTTGCCGAGTACACCTGTCCTTTCCCTTGTGGCATCCATATATCTTGGTGCCCACGAGTTGGAATGGCACCCCATCATATGGTACACATTTCAACTGCCAGTATATATTTTTCTCTGGTGAAGGTTGCACGTCTGTATTGAAACATTTGTGACAAAAATACATATTTTATCCATAAAATATACATTAACACTGGTCAGTTTAGATTTGGAAAGACACTCGGAATTTGAAATGTCTTAAGTAACTTTACGCCTGATAATTCAACCTGTTGCTGAATGTACAGTAAAGTTTCACGTATTTTCCGCTTTTATCAATCTGTGGGTTAAGTAGAAAGCTGAAACTACCAACCTATAATTCAGTTGTTGTCGGCATTAAAACACAGAACACCAAAATAAACATTCTAGTGGTGTGAACTGTCAACAGGAGGGCGGCGGAGCCTCGCTGCGGGGAAACTGTGGACCTCTGTCAGCCGTTTAAAAGATGAATAAATGAACGGCTCGAACCGAGCCGGCCGGCACCAGCCCGCTGACGACCGGCCGTTCTGTGAGCCCCTTATACTACTTAGCTACTTATATACATACATACTTATACACTTATACTTATACATTATTATACTTATATACTTATTTGATTACTGACACAATGTAGGCTACTTGGTCATCGTTGTTTCTTAAATTTCCGATCTAACCTTACAAACTTACTATTTTCTATGTGTGATCGTTGTTTCTTCCACGTCTGCTAACGCTTCCTCGAAATCCTTCAGTGTTTGAAATATTGTATGTGAAAGCATCCTATTTGTTGCGCTTTGGCATCCTTGACAGACGTGTGTCTGTCTGTTGGAGCGTGAGCGCAACAAAAGTTGCCGTCTCATCCACGACCACTATTACGTCACTTCTGCCGCATAAAACCCAGCAGGTATACGATCTAGCACTAACCGTAGTGACAGCATCTATCGTTTTTCCAACCCAGTTTAGATCCCACTTCCGCATTACGCAAGCATCGACGCGGCGTTACGTCACAGCATCAACCTGGCGTTACATCCCTATGGTTACATCACTGCCTCACCGAAATCTGAATCTGCCAAGCGAAATACCGTCCTTTTAAACGCTGCATAATATACAATATAATAGTGCTTCTTTGTCAATATGACCGACGACCACACTTATGCAGTGCTGAGGTAATGTTAATTCATCATTTAATATTAATTCCTGATGGATATAAGAGGGATACATTAGCAAACATCTGTATATATAGCCTATATAGTGTTTCGTATTTTTGTTTGTCATGTAACATATGAACGTTTTGACCTTCTGTTTAGGATGTAAAGGTATCTATTTAATATTTTATTTAAAGATAGACATTTATAATATGTTATAAATGTCTATTTTGTTATATAGCCTATATAATGTTTCGTTTTTTTGTTTGTCATGTAACATATTAACGTTTTGACCTTCTGTTTAGGATGTAAAGGTATCTATTTAATATTTTATTTAAAGATAGACATTTTTAATATGTTATAAATGTCTATTTTGTTATATAATACAACATATAACATTTTACATTAATAACATATTAACGTTTTGCCATGTAAAAATGAAATGTTGGGACATTTATAAAAATGTATTCCTTTAAGGCCCTGTCACACTGTCCCGAAATTGACTCCCGATGGACACACGAATATGGAATTGTGAATTTTGCACGAAGATGGCCCCGAACCACACACGAAGGCTACATTTAAGACATACAACTGCAATGAAAGTACCAAAAACAATTATGTTACAGTACTATGATAGTGTACTGATATCTTCAGACTTTGTTCTTTACTTTATCCGTCGTTATATGTAGAAAATATTACGTTTTCTCCGTAATGTTGTTTCCATAACAACAACAGCTTCCTGTCAACTGTCCTTCAAAATAATATATGATATCCTTTTTAGTTTCACAGAACACAAATTGGGTTATTTACATAATATATTTACATGATTTTGTTGTGCAATAAAACAACCCGATGGACACACGATAAAGGAAATGTTCAAATTCGGCTGTGATCCTAGCAACATCGGGCCATTCGTGAGGGCATCTTAAGCCTTCGTATGACCGCCGGTGGAGTTTATCAGGCTCCGGCAGCAACTTCGCGAGCGGTGGCAAAATCTTTGGCATGCCAAAAAATTGCCGAAGGACCTTGCGAAGGTTCATTTTCGTGTTGAATTCGTGTGTCAATTTTGCCCTTCGTAAGGCCATCGTGAGGGCATCTTGTTATCATCGGTGCCATCGGGCATTCGCCCCGATCAGAGTGAGGGTGAATGCACCGATGATAACACGAAGATGACACGATTTGACAAGATGCCCTCACGAGTGCCTTACGAAGTTGCCGCTCACGAAGTTGCTGCCGGAGCCTGAGAAACTCCACCGGCGGTGAAGGATAAAGATAAGGCAAATGTGGCAGTGAATATAAGATATAGTGGGCCTATCATGGAAAAGCTAAGACATTGAGCTGTCTGAGTGGAAAAGTACAGTACTGTGTTAAAGTCCAACTGCTGAGAAGCCTCAGTGGAAATATACTATGTGAATACTGTGTGCAACAAAAACGCGGGGTCAACCAGATTAAGAACAGAGGCATCCTGTTATGTCCAAACTGATAAGCCACAAGGTTGCAGAACTCATTATTCTCACACTAAATCACCCACCAAGCAGGCGCAACAGTTCACAAGGGCAGTCTTGTGAGTGAAACCAGATAAGGAAGTGAGTGAAAGCAAATAAGGAAGTAACAAAAGCGCGCCGAAGGCTAACCTAAGAGTTGCTAGGGTAGCAACGGCAGATTACACCACAAGAAAGCAGCGAAGGTGGGGGCTCCGCTAGGAACAGTATATAAGCAGGATGTATTCAGTACTCGTCTTCAACTGGGATCTTACACTGACGAGCTTGTCACGGTGAGAACTCAAGAAGGAGTCCAAGGCGCTTTGTGGTATAGTATCAGATTGATGTATCTTTGTTGAACTGTGTAATAAAGTGCTTATTTGAAGAAACAATCCATTGGAGTGCAAAGTCTAGTTTTGTACAGCTAACAGAGAATAATGTCTAGGACACAATTCCTTTTCCCTCAGAACTAAGAAACGGTCATCGGCAGATCCGGACAGCGACCCCGCTCTAGCCATATCCAAACGATCTGCGCGGAGGACGGACCTGGTCCGGTAGACTCCAACAGCGGTCATACGATGGCTTAGATGCCCTCACAAATGGCCCGATGTTGCTACGATCACAGCCGAATTTGAACATTTCCTTTATCGTGTATCGTGCATCGGGTGTCAATTTCGGGACAGTGTGACAGGGCCTTTACATAAAAGTGCTTTCCAGAGGTGTAAGAAGTGATAAGATCTTGTACTTGAGTAAAGGTACAAGTACCAGAGTGTAGAAATACTCAAGTATAAGTACTAACGTATTAGCATCAGAATAGTACCTGAATAACTATAGGCTCTTTTTTTTGCTTTCATTTCAGACTTCGTGTTTTAGTGTTCTCTGGAGGCACACAGAACAATATAGAGTACCCGCAGTTGAAGGTATCTGATAAGACCTATCTCTCAATATTATGATGAACATCAAATCACATTGGATGTGTTTGCTCATATCAATGCCTCACCTACACATAGATAGAGGGTGTCGTTTTTTCTCATACTGATATTCTGAACAATCTGTGCTGTTGCATTTGCTGTAAAGTGTCTCTACTGTAGGCTATTTTTATTATATGTACAGCACTTTGGCTCGACCAAAGATCGTTTATAAATGTGCTATATAAATAAAACTTGATTTGATTTGATTACACATCATCATCATCATCATCATCTAAACTATACCACTTAATAACAGACTTATTGTCCAGATAAAAGACAAGGCATTACAAAGAATAACATGCAAGCACATGAAGTACATTTAAATATACCAATGTTTTAGGATTTTGAGGGTTGGATTTTAATTTTTCAGACTTTTTAAGCCTGCCAGTATAATGTGTATTCTACTCTAGTTCTAAGTAAAGTCAGTACATTTTAAACCTCATGGTCCTCTTTAGTTCTTCAGATCATGGCACAACTCTTACTGGTATTCTGAGCTGACACAGTATTATGTGTGTGGATTTTAATTCATAGTTGTCTGTTTCCTTGTAGGGTTGGCTACCAGGTGAGTTCAGATACCACGTGTGCCAGTATGAAGAGGTGGTTTCACTGGGGGACCACACTGGTTTTGAGGCCACTTTGAGGCTGGATGTCCACACTGTGGAACAGGTCAAGGAGTGGGTACACAAGCTGAAGGGGTCATCAGGGGTGACATGGAGGGAGGATGTTACCCGACCCAGGTTGGGGAAGCGGGTGCTTTTCAAAGTAAGTGTTGTCTTGTTGATATTTCTTGAAGTTACCTTTTAATGATCCTTTTTACTTTGACCTGTACTATAATAAATCTGCTTTATTTTGTCCAGGCAAGTTATAAGTGTCACCATAGGGTGAACCCGAGAGCATCCAAAAGCAGCAAGAACACCTGCTGTCAAGCAAAAATGCACACGACACTCAAGAGTACTCATGGGGAAATGAAGTGAGTTTACTGATCCACATACTTATTATTTCACGTTTAGCTTTTTTTACATAATATTGATATATATATATTGATTTATGTTATAGGACCGAAGACCCACACATGCCTGACCTTCCATTTAAGGTTATTCTAATAAACAGGCACAACCACAATCGTTTTGTTTAGAGGCAGGACACTGGTATTCGGTGCCCCTCTACACCCTTTATGTACCTGTTTGTATATGTGTATGCCTTTCTTTCTCATTTGTTTTTCACCTTATGTCTTTGTCATATCTTATCCCATTTATGGCCTGTACCTTGTCGTGGTAAGTGGGCTTTTTACCAAATCAGGCCTCAAGGTGTATCTCAAATGCTGAAATATAACCTCCCTGTTAATACAAATCCATTACCCTACATCACAGTATTAAATGACTAAAGGTCCACTGCCCTCTGCAGTCATGAAATCTTTCCAGAGGCTGGTGTTGATCCAACCTAAAGGACATCAGATGACCCCTGCTTGACCTCCTGCAGTTGATGCAAACAGGTAAGTGGATCATGCAGTCAACTTGGGATTGTATCCTGGGACTTCAGCATTCAGCAGTCCCCTGTTCCTACCTCACCCCTCCCACTGTCCCAGCCTTCACCTGGTGAGACATACACCAATTAAAAGGCATGATTATTACACAGTCAACCCTTATTCAGAGTGCCTAATAAATGTATATATTTTTTTACAGTGCGGATTTTGGCTTTTTTGGGACCATCGCACATGTGTGTAAGTAACAAGTAATGCTGTATAATCTGCAACAACTGTCAGGTGGTGTTATTGATTATCTTTGCAAAAGAGCCCCTACCAATATTGATTTTGAAAAATATATTTTAATTGAAATATGGGAGCAAAAACAAAAGGGTAGAATTGATCATACCATATTATGTTATTATTGCAACTGTTTTTATTATATTGTGTTGTTTTGTTTATATATGTGTGTGTGTGTACAGATGAATTAATATAAAGTGTATATATGTGAGTGTGTGTATAAATGAATGAAGACATCTGTGTGTATACATGAATAAATACATGTGTGAGTACATATAAGTGTGTGTTTATATGTTTATAAATGAATAAATGTGTGTATATATATATATATATATATATATATAAAACAGTATCATTAAATAATGCTGTGTGTATAACTGAATGAATACATCTGTGTGTATAAATGAATACATACAGGTGTGAGTACATATAAGTGTGTGTTTATAATATATATGTTTATAAATGAATAAATGTATATATATATATATATATATATAAAATAGTATCATTAAATAAATATATATATATATATAAAATAGTATCATTAAATAATGCTGTCAGATAAATGAAGTACACAGTAATAGTCAAGGTTATATTCAATATTCTGCACTTACACCAGCTGATAAGATATTTAAAACGACTTTTGTTTGTCCTGAAAACGACATTTGAGGATACACACAGGCTATTTATAGATGATAAAACACCAGTAATACAATCTCAGGACTCTTCGATATGGCTTTGATTACAGGATCGTTTACTTTCAGTCAACAAATCCTTTGGAAAGACAAAAAACAACTATTCAATATCCTGCTATGACGCTATCGCGTAGAGCTACGTTCTTGCGTAATGCGGAAGTGGGTTAAATCTAAACTGGGTTGGAAAAACGATAGACGCGGCCCGGCATGCTCCAATCACCATCTTCAAGAGGCGGACCAGGAAATGGGCAGCCAATGTTGTCCTACACACCCCGCTGAACACTCACAGACAGATGACAGAGCAGATAGAAAACAGAGTCCGTAACAACATCCATGTTGTAGTCCGCTGTATAGAAAACTGTAGTTTCCATAGTTTCCCCACAGCAGCAGACGCACATTCATGACGTCCGCTGGCGCATCATAAACACGTCGGATAGTGAAAGTGCAGTCGATTCTCTAAAGTACCTCAGTCTCTTCTCCTAAGTCCTTTTGAATTATCCTATCCACTATCCCTTAACCCCGTGACGTTTCACTCAGAGGTCAAGGAATAGACGATAGGGTTAGAATTTAGGAGCTGATTTTTGGACTATTCGACTGCAGCCATTGTTTGGTGGATGCAGTTTGAACCAGAGTAGCAGCATGGAGGTCGGATCGTCACCAAAATAAATAAATAAGTGGTCCGAAAAAGGTTTAATGACAAAAAAAATACACATAGCCTTCCTCAGGCAGTGTGTTTGTACGGGGGACAGGAGACCCCCCCTGGATGAGAAACTGTAAGAAATGATCGGGGAATCCCCCCGGAGAGGAGTCATGACGACTGGATCTGAAATATTTTTTTTCAAACACAGTAGTGGTGGCTTAAAGCCCACCTCTGCTCCGCGCCGTCCGTTAGATGAGCCTGGTCAGATTAATAAAAGAAGGAGTTCAAAACACCGGAATAAAAGTTATAACAATAATCTGATTTTAATGGTATAAAACACCAATACAAGTTACAGAGTACTCTGGACTCCCAGTTCTACTGCCGTGCGATACAGATATCGGGACCAGCCAGTCAGAAACAGGGGGCATTTTGCATGAATAAACAACAGTATATATAGACATATTTGGGGCGGAGTTGTGTTGGCTCTTCCGTCCCATTTGACTCCTAAGCGAATCAGAGAGTCCATGGGGAGGAGTTGGGTCGGTTGCTCACTCCCCTAGGTGTTCTTACTGGTTGGATTCACTTTGGGTCGGGCCCAATACAGCGAATCAGAGTTCTGGGGAAAAGTATTTTTCTTCTGAACAGAGCGTGAGAGCCTCGGAAGTAAACAAGGACAGAGTCACTTTTTATCTTGCACCTGAGTTCACTCCTTTACTTTCCCAAGGAATATTTCACACAAACTCTATTCTTTCCCAGACAATCAAACATTGTACACAGATATATTGGTGCTTGAGATTATATTGGCTCCAGGAAGAACCTTGAAAAGAATATGTGTGTGTGCTGGTGGGAGGAGGTGTATGTGTGTGTAGCAGGGTATCTGGGTCATTGAGTGTAAGTGAGAAGGTTTATATAGGATTACTTTAAAACAGTCCCAAATAATACATGTTCACTTCAATACAGTTTAAAATAATACCTGTTTACTTTAATACAGTTTAGAACAATATCTGTTTACTTTAACGCATGGGTCAGAGTGTCCGTGAAGGACCGCACATTTTCCCGTGAAGTTAGTATTTTATAAATCGCAAACATTGCGTAGAAACTGGCGTACACAATTTTTTGAGCGTATATCCCTTTATAAATGAGGCCCCAGCTCTCATAGTATGCCTCTCGTCCAATGAAATGACTTGGTTGCTCTATGACGCGTTGAACCCAATGTGAGCAAATTACTCTGAATGCTGCGACGCAGCACCTGAGATTACTTCCAAAAAGTTGTTCACGTTCTCAATTTTTTACGTTTAACGTTATATTGGTTCGGTACACTTCGGTACACACGTGTACCGAAGCGAAGGGCTCATACCGAAAATGTTCGGTACAATACGTATATCGTTACACCTCTAGTACTCACCCCACACGAAGCGTGGTCCTCCTCAGTGTCTCCTTCACTGACCACTATTTCCACTTCTTGCATGCTAGATGATGAAGATGCACCTCCCTGTCTCTTTTTAAGCCTCCGATTTGCTGTCTCCAAAACTTGTTGCCAAAAAAGTGAAGTCCTTGCATTTCCTGAGGCCAAGTTGAAGGATCAAATACTAAGAAATTATCACATGACTTGAAGTCATATCTGATTTCAGATTAGGGAAGTTACTAAGTACACTTATTCAAGTACTGTACTTAAGTACAATTTTGAGATATTTGTACTTTACTTGACTTGAAAATCTTCAGACTTTCTATGACTGATTGAACTGGGTGCTGGCCGAGCCGCGCAGGACATAACCGACGGACCTATGAAGCTTTACAGGAGGCAGAGGCGTAGATCACTGGACGACAATGATCTATTACTCTGAATGCTGCGACGCAGCACCTGAGATTACTTCCAAAAAGTTGTTCACGTTCTCAATTTTTTACGTTTAACGTTATATTCGTTCGGTACACTTCTGTACACACGTGTACCGAACCGAAGGGCCCATACCGAATATTTTCGGTACAATACGTATATCGTTACACGTATTGTACCGAAAATACAATACGTGTAAAAAAAACGACGTTAAACCAGACAGGTTTAACGTCGGTATGAACAACAGAATTGTGCCAAAACTCTGCCAACTGGCTGCAGTGGGAGACTCCCCTGAACACATTATGTGCCCTGCACAGACACTGGAGAACTACGCAAAATCAGCTGATCACAATGTTCATGCTCTGTCGTCAAGCTGCTGCAGTTCTATTTACAACAAAGTGGAGTAAGACACACAGTTGCAAACTTACTCAGGGTGTTAATGGAAGAGTTTGAAATCAGACAGAGGTGGAAGAAGTACTCAGATCTCACACTGTCCCGGAATTGACACCAGATGGACACACGAATATGGAATTGTGAATTTCGCACGAAGATGGTCCCGAAGTTGGTCAACAGCCGGAGCAAGTACGATGCCTACAGAAGGCCGCACGATGGCACCCGAACCACACAGGAAAATATGGTCGTAGACTTTACTGATGATTTAGAATGTATCCAGACTCAACGTAAGAGCTTGTGCCTCTTCGGGGGGTGCTAACATTTAAATATACACTTTATTCTTTACTTTCTCCGTCTTTATATGTAGATTAGAAGATATTACTTATCTCCGTCATGTTGTTTCCATAGCAACAACAACTTCCTGTCAACAGCGTAAACTCGCCTTCAAAATAAAAGCATCTAGATAAAACAGGAAGTTAACCTAAATTACATTTAAGACACACAATTGCAACAAAAGTAACAAACACAATGTAATATCCTTTTCAGTTTCACAGAACACAAATTGGGTTATTTACATAATATGTTTACATGATTTTGTTGTGCAATAAATTCAATGTCGATGTCATCGTACTATAATACGATGGCTACACGACGGCATTGCGAGGGCTTCACGTAGTCGTGTTGCCTTCCTAAGACAATCGGGCAGCTTCTTGTTTCCTTCATATTGTCTTCGTGAAGCGAAAAATGCCCGATGGCCCCGATGATGACACGATTTGACAAGATGCCCTCACGCTGGCCTTACGAAGGGCAAAATGGACACACAAATTCAACACGAAAATTTTCGGCAATTTTTTGGCATGCCAAAGATTTTGCCACCACTCACAACGTTTCTGCCGGACCCTGAGAAACTCCACCGGCAGTCTTACGATGGCTTAAGATGCCCTCACGAATGGCCCGATGTTGTTACGATTTCCCTTATCGTGTGTCCATCTGGTGTCAATTTCGGGACAGTGTGACAAGGGCTTTACAGTAAAAGTCCTGCATTCAAAATGTTACTCAAGTAAAATTAGAAAAGTATTATCAAAATATAGTTAAAGTACCAAAAGTATTCATTGTGCAGATTGGTCCATTTCAGAATAATATATATGATATGTTTTATAATGATTGATCATGAAAGTGTTCTCAAAGCTGGTAAAGGTGCAGCTAGTTTGAATGACTTTGTATACTGCAGGGTAGCTTGTGGATTTACTCCAGGTGGAACTAAAGTCTGATTTAACACTTGGTTATATTTCACATCATTCATCCACATCTGTGAAGTAACTAAAGGTATTAAATACATGTAGAGGAGTAACAGTACACCATTTACCTCTGAACTTTAGTGGAGTAGAAGTACAAAGTAGCATCAAAGTCAAGTAAAGTACAAATATCTCAAAATGGTACTTAAGTACAGTACTTGCATAAGTGTACTTAGTAACTTCCCACATCGGTATCGGCTGATACTGCTGAACAAACATATCATGACAAAATAATATTTCTCTAAACTTAGAGGGAAAATACAAACAGAGGGTGACATGCAGGAGAACATGAAGGGCTGGTGGCCCTCACTCAAAATGAGATAGTGCCTTACGCACTACATTATAAATCAGTAAAGTCACTCAAGAATAAATAAATAAAAACTGATTCTTGAAACTGTTGTAAAAACCCTACAACTTCTTCATCCAAGCTCTCAATCAATGTTATGTTATTTAATCTGCAGCTCATTGCCTTAAAACAGATACTTCAGACTGATTATAAAATTGTGTTTATGAGAAAAATGTAATCTGACTCCATAAATCACATAATTGTTTGACTAAAAAACTATACTTCCACTAACAATAAATGAAGTTCCCCTTTAAACACAGCCCCGGTCTTCTGACGGGGTCTATCTATGTACTGGCTGGAAAATGTTGTGCCAGTTTCTGTCGCCTTGTCACTGTTCTCCCGCTAACAGTCACTCTCTAGTTCTGCTGGGTTCTTGTTGACTTCTTCACTGGTTTGAGACAAGCGACCCTATCGGACACCTCCCTTTGTAGCCAGACCTCACCACAGCAGAATCGAGTTTCTGTTTTTAGGTCTCAACAGCTTCACGTGAGGTGTATCGCCGCCCCTTAAGATAAGATAAGACTTTATTCATCCCGAAGGAAATTGTTGTGCCAGAGTAACAAAATACAATAAACACAGCAGAAAAAGAGCAATTAAACATCCACAGACAACATGAAACATAGAAACATAGAAACATAGATGGTCACACAATCAATGCAATCATTATTAGCAGTATTAAGTAGTTAGTAGTGCAAAAATTAAAACGTAGTGGCAGTTACGTAATTGCACGTTATCATAGCATTATTAATAATAATACTAATACTAATAATAATATAATATAATATTGCACATAGTTATATATATATATAGCAGCGAGTGTATTGCAATGATGTTAATTATATTGATATGTATATTGCATATAGTGTTGGTGTGTAAGTTCTCAGTGCGCTTTACTTAGGGGTGAAGAGTTAAAGAGTTTGATGGCCACTGGGAGGAAAGACCTCCTGTGGTGGTTATCGGTGATGTCAGTCTGTGGTTGAAAGTGCTCCGGTAGGAAACCAGTGTGGCATGCAGGGGGTGAGACCCGTTGTCCAGAATGCTGAGAAGTTTCCTCAGCATTCTCCCCTCCGACACCACTGCCAACGACTCCTGATCCACTCCCAGGACAGAACCTGCTCTCCTGATGAGGTTGTTGAGTCTGTTGGCATCAGCTGTCTTCACCCCGCTGCCCCAACACCATCCATCCATCCATCTTCTCCCGCTTATCCGTGGTCGGGTCGCGGGGGTAGCAGTTCCAGCAGAGAGCCCCAAACTTTCTTTTCCCTGGCGACATCAACCAGCTCTGACTGGGGGATCCCAAGGCGCTCCCAGGCCAGCGAAGAGATATAATCCCTCCACCTGGTCCTAGGTCTACCCCTTGGTCTCTTCCCAGCTGGACGTGCCTGGAACACCTCCCTAGGGAGGCGCCCAGGTGGCATCCTAACTAGGTGCCCGAACCACCTCAACTGGCTCCTTTCGACGTGAAGGAGGAGCGGCTCAACTCCGAGTCCCTCCCTGATGACCGAACTTCTCACCTTATCCCTAAAGGCCCTGTCACACTGTCCCGAAATTGACTCCCGATGGACACACGAATATGGAATTGTGAATTTCGCACGAAGATGGCCCCGAACTTGGTCATCGGCCAAGCAACAGCCGAAGCAACAGCCGAAGCAAGTACGATGCCTACAGAAGGCCACACGATGGCACCCGAACCACCCACGAAGGCGACACGTGACCTCCCGATGGTATAAAAGCTTCGGCCGTGTGGGAAATCAAATTCTTGATCGGAGATTATTGAACACAAGGTAAATTCTACTTTAAGTCTACGTTAACATGCCACCCAAGGCAGGGAGAGGCAGACG
>NW_022989995.1:155000-167058 GCF_902827175.1 Gymnodraco acuticeps
CCATTTACTCACGGCCGTTCACTTCGCTAGATCCGCTAAAAAGGACAGCCGGCTGCAGTCTAACCACACAGACACACATCAGGCTGCAGTCTAACCACACAGACACACATCAGGCTGCAGTCTAACCACACAGACACACATCAGGCTGCAGTCTAACCACACAGACACACATCAGGTGCTCGCTCATTATTCCGTATTTCTGCCGTTGTATGCTCTTTGTTTCTAAATGTATCAATGTATTGTGAACCAAAACTAAATAACATGCAGTAGTTTAACATTTAATTTCACTCATTGCGGGGTGCCGTTTAATCATTTAAATAATAGCCTATTTAAGCTTCTTATAAGTGAAAATGTTTAAAAGAGAAGGGTTTAGAAAAAGTGTCTTTACTATAGGAAATATGCATTCCACAGTTGCCTACAATGATATTCAGGTATTTATTTTTATATTATTTTTGTTAACGAGCAATAGGCTATTAGAACAGGCCCAGCCGAAATTACATTGGCCCACCCAAAATTGAAATCCTGGCGCCTCGGCAGTTGCAGTTGTATGATACAACTGCAACGAAAGTAACAAAAACAATGTAATATCCTTTTCAGTTGCACAGAACACAAATTGGGTTGTTTACATGATTTTGTTGTGCAATAAAACAACCAGAGAAGCGACCTGCAAGCAAACATCGCGCACCGTGTCCTCATGCTCCTGTTTCACCTGTTTAATACAGGTGTCATCACTGCTACTGATTTCGATTGAGCAGGTCACAAAAAGCAAGAAATGACAACGTGAAATAAGACAATTTTTACCTGTAAGAGTTGCTCATCATGTTCTCTGAGGTGCATCAAAAGAAGCAATGCTGCTGCCTTCTTTTTCCTTGTTGTCTCATCATAGTAAGCCATTCTGCAGGAACTGAATTGTGATGAATTGTGATTGAAGCTTTGGGAGTTAGCCTTTATATGTCCACGTTACCATGACACAAACTATGTCATGCGATGGGTACACGATGCCCTCACGATGGCCTTACGAAGGGCAAAATAGACACACGAAGTCAACACGAAAATGAACCTTCGCAAGGTCCTTCGGCAAAATCTTTGGCATGTCAAAGATTTTGCCACCGCTCCCGAAGTTGCTGCCGGAGCCTGATAAATTCCACCGGCGGTCATACGATGGCTTAAGATGCCCTCACGAATGCCTTACGAAGGGCAAAAGGGACACACGAAGTCAACACGAAAATGAACCTTCACAAGGTCCTTCGGCAATGCTTTGTGATGCCAAAGATGTTGCCACCGCTCCCGAAGTTGCTGCCGGAGCCTGAGAAACTCCACCGGCGGTCATACGATGGCTTAGATGCCCTCACGAATGGCCCGATGTTGCTACGATCACAGCCACATTTGAATATTTCCTTTATTGTGTGTCCATCGGGTGTCAATTTCAATTGAGGGCATCTAAGCCATCGTATGACCGCCGGTGGAGTTTCTCAGGCTCCGGCAGCAACTTCGTGAGCGGCAACTTCGTAAGGCACTCGTGAGGGCATCTTGTCAAATCGTGTCATCTTCGTGTTATCATCGGTGCATTCACCCTCACTCTGATCGGGGCGAATGCCCGATGGCACCGATGATAACAAGATGCCCTCACGATGGCCTTACGAAGGGCAAAATTGACACACGAATTCAACACGAAAATGAACCTTTGCAAGGTCCTTCGGAATTTTTTTTGATTTTGCCACCGCTCACGAAGTTGCTGCCGGAGCCTGAGAAACTCCACCGGTGGTCATACGAAGGCTTAAGATGCCCTCACGAATGGCCCGATGTTGCTACGATCACAGCCGAATTTGAACATTTCCTTTATCGTGTGTCCATCGGGTTGTTTTATTGCACAACAAAATCATGTAAATATATTATGTAAATAACCCAATTTGTGTTCTGTGAAACTAAAAAGGATATAATATATTATTTTGAAGGACAGTTGACAGGAAGTTGTTGTTGTTATGGAAACAACATTACGGAGAAAACGTAATATTTTCTACATATCACGACGGATAAAGTAAAGAACAAAGTCTGAAGATATCAGTACAGTATCATAGTACTGTAACATAATTTTTTTTGGTACTTTCATTGCAGTTGTATGTCTTAAATGTAATGTAAATGTTGCCTTCGTGTGTGGTTCGGGGCCATCTTCGTGCGAAATTCACAATTCCATATTCGTGTGTCCATCGGGAGTCAATTTCGGGACAGTGTGACAGGGCCTTAAGGGAGACACCAGCCACCCTGCGGAGAAAATTCATCTCGGCCGCTTGTATCCGCGATCTCGTTCTTTCGGTCATGACCCATCCTTCATGACCATAGGTGAGGGTAGGAACGAAAATGGCCCGGTAGACAGAGAGCTTTGCCTTCTGGCTCAGCTCCCTTTTCGTCACAACGGTGCGGTAAAGCGACTGCAGTACCGCTCCCGCTGCTCCGATTCTCCGGCCCATCTCACGCTCCATTGTTCCCTCACTCGAGAACAAGACCCCGAGATACTTGAACTCCTTCACTTGGGGTAAGGACTCATTCCCTACTTGAAGTGGACAGTCCATCGGTTTCCTGCCCCAACACACTACAGCAAAGAAGATCACACTGGAGACCACCGAGTCATAAAATATCTGCAACATAGTGCTGCAGACGTTAAAGGACCTGAGTCTCCTGAGGAAATACAGGCGACTCTGGCCTTTCTTATACAGAGCCTCAGTGTTTGAACTGCAGTCGGTGTAAACAGGAGGACTTAGTAAAGACCCTCCATCTTGGGCGAGTACTAGGTTTCCGTCTTCATATTTTGGGTGGAAACCCCTCGTCTTGACCTCACTAGCTGTGTGGACACAATAGTTTTCTGTGTGGGGGAACAACATCACTCGTAATCTCTATCCGTCTCATAATTACAAAAAAATAGTCTGCTGAATGTTCTACTATGTTTTAATCTTCTTCTAATCTGTGGATGTTTTATATGTAAATGCAATATGATACTCTCAATTTTTTAAATAACATTCAACCTCTCCCTCCTGTGGTGACAGATGTGGCTCAATGTAGCTGGATTTCAAAATACCCTTCTGGGCTGAAGATGCATCACCTTGTGGTCTGGCCCTCTGAGCTTCCTCATTGTTGTGGATGATACCAGGCTGTCAGTGGCATTTGATTCATGTTTGGAAATCCCGTTTCTCTTTTTTTTTTCACAAGTATTTTTATTGGGCCATCAATCTTAAAACATACAAACTGTTGATTAACCATAAGATCACCCGATTTTACTTTTTTTTTTTACAACAAACATGGCATAGTAACCATCCCCCCACCCCCCTACAAAACAAAACCGAAAAGCTTTACAATACGATATAAAAGAGGAGCAAAAATAATTAAATAAAAAATACAAGAGGATATCATAAAAGCACAGAAATACAAAGAAACACTGTGTTGCACAATGCACATTGGGCTGCATGACCATTTACACGCCAAGGGAGAAAATCACTTATCATTGCATTATAACCGTCCAGTCTCAAAATAGTAGCTACGGCGTACATTAATGAGTAATAGGATTATCTAATCCCCTAAAGAAGGAATATAATTAACAAAAGAGAGAATAGGATCCCAGGTTTTGCTAAATTTATCAGAGCATCCCCTTAAAGGCCTACTATACTTAATCTTCTCTAAGACAAGAAAGACATTAAGTCTTTCAACCACGACTGAGTTGATGGAGGTTTCTGGTCCTTCCACTGCAGTAAAATATGTCTGCGGGCTACAAGTGAAGCAAAAGCAATAACATTGCTCTTCTTGTTAGTGAAACTAGAGAATTCCTCAGGGACACCAAAAATAGAAATTGAAGGGCTAGGAACCACCGGCTTATTGAAGGCCTTCGAGAGTGTATCATAAAAAGAGGACCAGAATGAACCCAGCTTTGGACAGGAGAAAAACATGTGTGTGTGGTTGGCCGGAGAGAGAAAGCATTTATCACACATCTCACTTGTGTCAAACAGTTTGCTAAGTCTAACTTTGGTCAGTTGTGATCTGTGTAGGACCTTAAACTGTATCAGTGTCAGTCTGGCGCAAGATGAAGTAGAGTTGACTCTGTCTAGGGCCCCCTGCCACCATTCATCAGCTCCTTCTCCCAGATGTTCCTAGTCACTAAAGGCCCTGTCACACTGTCCCGAAATTGACACCCGATGGACACACAAATATGGAATTGTGAATTTCGCACGAAGATGGCCCCGAACCACACACGAAGGCAACATTTACATTACATTTAAGACATACAACTGCAATGAAAGTACCAAAAACAATTATGTTACAGTACTATGATACTGTACTGATATCTTCAGACTGTGTTCTTTACTTTATCCGTCGTTATATGTAGAAAATATTACGTTTTCTCCGTAATGTTGTTTCCATAACAACAACAACTTCCTGTCAACTGTCCTTCAAAATAATATATTATATCCTTTTTAGTTTCACAGAACACAAATTGGGTTATTTACATAATATATTTACATGATTTTGTTGTGCAATAAAACAACCCGATGGACACACGATAAAGGAAATGTTCAAATTCGGCTGTGATCGTAGCAACATCGGGCCATTCGTGAGGGCATCTTAAGCCTTCGTATGACCGCCGGTGGAGTTTCTCAGGCTCCGGCAGCAACTTCGTGAGCGGTGGCAAAATCTTTGGCATGCCAAAAAATTGCCGAAAGACCTTGCGAAGGTTCATTTTCGTGTGTTGAATTCGTGTGTCAATTGTGCCCTTCGTAAGGCCATCGTGAGGGCATCTTGTCATCATCGGTGCCATCGGGCATTTGCCCCGATCAGAGTGAGGGTGAATGCACCGATGATAACACGAAGATGACACGATTTGACAAGATGCCCTCACGATGCCTTACGAAGTTGCCGCTCACGAAGTTGCTGCCGGAGCCTGAGAAACTCCACCGGCGGTCATACGATGGCTTAAGATGCCCTCACGAATGGCCCGATGTTGCTACGATCACAGCCGAATTTGAACATTTCCTTTATCGTGTGTCCATCGGGTGTCAATTTCGGGACAGTGTGACAGGGCCTTAAAGGAGATGATAATGCTGATAAGATTAACTTCCCCACGGCTGAAATGACTCCACGGACTACAGGGGACAATAGAATTGTATCAACGAGAGAATCAGGTGGTTGATGAGGAAAATTGGGGAAGTTACAACGAGCAAAGTCTCGGATTTGACAATATCTAAATAACTGAGAGTTTGGAAGGTCAAATTTAGTCTTGAGAATATCAAAGGAGACAAAAATGTTATCAACAAAAAGTAGTTTGAAATAAACCAAACCTTTCTCCTTCCACAAAGAGAAAACCGGGTCAAGAGATGAAGGAAGAAAAATATGATTATTACAAATGGGCATTATCAGGGAAAGGGAAACAATTTTAAAGTGGCGTCTAAATTGCCTCCAAATCTTTACAGTAGATTGTACAATTGGGTTGGATACGCATTTAGCAGGATATGATTTTAAGGGGGCACAAATTAACGACGATAAAGAGATAGAGCCACAAGACCGCGCTTCCATCTGGCACCAGTCTGTAATGGGGGAGTTGTGGCAAGTGTGAATCTTTTGAATATTGTCCGCCCATTAGTATGCCAGAAGGTTAGCTAGAGCAAGGCCACTTTAGTCCTTTGTAGGACAGAATATTTTACCCTTGGGGTCTTTCCTGCCCAAATAAAAGATGAAATAGTCTTGTCTATGTCCTTAAAAAAAGGAGAGGAATAATGGTAAACATTGAAGAAGGAATGATAATCTGGGAAGCACATTTTTTGATTGAATTGATTCTACCTACAGTCGACAGAGGGAGAGAGTTCCAGCACTGTAGGTCAGATGTAACCTCCTTCACCAACTTCAAAACGTTATGCTTATGAAGTGAGGGGAGACTATGCGAAATATTAATGCCCAGGTACTGGAAACTAGAGGAGGCCAAATGAAAAGGCAGCCTCTGGGCCGGAATCTGTTTTGCCGCAAGATTAAGAGGGAAGCATTCGCTCTTACTGATGTTCAACTTGTATCCCGAAAAGGAACCAAACTTTTGTATAACGTCAAGAATCCCATTAATACTGGCCGTAGGGTTCGAGACATAGAGCAGCAAATCATCCGCGTTTAGCGAAACCCTGTGTTCAACCCCATTCCTATAGATACCTGTAAAAGCTGGTGAGTTTCTAAGAACGATAGAAAGTGGCTCGATTGCAATTGCAAACAGTAAAGGCGATAGGGGACAGCCTTGGCGGGAACCGCGTTGTAAAGGGAACACTTTGGATTGAGTGGAGTTGGTAGTCACACTAGCTGTAGGAGCACTATACAACAATTGAATCCATGAAATATATCTTTGACCAAAACCAAACTTGTCAATAGCTGAAAATAAATAACCCCACTCCACTCGGTCAAAAGCCGTGACCGCATCCATAGAGATTACCATTTCAGCCTCTTGTGTGCTAGACTTAGACATTATAATATTAAGGAGGCGACGAATATGTGAGGACAACTGTCTACCCCTTATGAAGCCAGTTTGATTACCCGAAATAATGTTTGGTAGACAGGGGTCCAGACGGCTAGCCAGGGTCTTAGCTAATAGCTTTATGTCAGAGTTGAGCAAACTAACAGGTCTCCAGCTGCTACATTCTGCTGGATCTTTGTTTTTCTTTGGAATGAGTGTAATTGATGCTTGAGTTACGGATGGAGGAAGGCAACCACGCTCTAAGGAGTCGTTGAACATATCCAATAGCAAGGGAGTCAGTTGATCAGAGAATTTCTTTTAAAAGTCAGCTGGGAAGCCGTCAGGGCCCGGTGCCTTGCCATTCTGTATTAATCTGAGACTGTCACCTCCTTTAAACTGAGTGGAGCATCTAGATTCCTTTTACTTGTTTCGTTGATCATAGGGAAGTCCAAATTATCCAAAAATTGTTTCATTAAGATGTTGTCAGGTCGAGCCTCTGATTGGTAAAGATTAGAATAGTACGAAGCGAAAACATTATTTATCTCCTTTGGGTCTGTAACTATTGTATGGGGGGATTTGCGAATTTGTGTAATAAAACGTGAGGCAGATTGATGCTTTAGTTGTAACGCTAGCAGTCGGCTGGCCTTGTCCCCATATTCATAATAGGTACTCTTTGTCCGCCTTAAAACAAACTCTGCTTTGTTTGTGGAAATAAGATCAAATTCAGTTTGGAGCTTGAGTCTCTCCGTCTGAAGAGCGGGACTAGGAGAAGAGGGGTTCTGTCTGTCAATTTGTAGAATTGCTTCCATCAGCTCAAGTTGTCTCTGTATTTGCTGCTTATGTTCCCTGGCACTGCAAGAGATAATATCACCGCAAATTACTGCTTTACAGGTTTCCCACAGGAGGGAAGGAGAAGTCGAGTCAGATTTGTTATTTAGGATAAAGAGCCTAATTTTCTCAGAAATAAATTCTCAGAATTTATTAGAAGATAATAACCCAGTATTCAATCTACAATTTGAACGCTGTCCACTTTGAGGAAGCAATTCCAAGTCTAATAAAAGCGGAGCATGGTCTGATATGACTATTGCTGAGTATTCACATAATTTCACTGAAGGAAGGAGTATTTTGTCTAAAAAAAAAAATCAATGCGAGAATATGTTTGATGAACATAGGAATAGAATGAAAACTCTTTTGCTGTTGGGTGGCTGAATCGCCACGTATCCACACAACCGATTGGGTCCACAAGTGTCATAAGAGCTCGAGCCGTACTAGAAGGGGTTAGGTTTTTTGGCTTGGATAAATCAAGGGCAGGATTCAATTCAATTCAATTCAAAACCTTTATTTATCCAGGTAAAATCCCATTGAGATCAATGATCTCTTTTTCAAGGGAGACCTGCAGCAGTAGGTTCCACAAGAAGACACAAACAACAGAACAACAAAAGGACATCATACAGCAAAATGTACAGGGATTACAATTTACATATTTAACCACAAGTACAGGTACCAACAGCATCTGATTTTGTAGCATCCAACCGAGTTTTAAAAACATGTAGTGGTACTAGCTTGGTAATTTTCCATTCTTTTTGCAGACTGTTCCATGTTAGTGGAGCTGCACATCTAAAAGCTTTCTTCCCTAAGACAGTCCTAGCACTTGGCACATTTAATAAAACCACAGCATGCGATCTCAGGCAATAAGTACTTTCAATTCGCAGAGAGATCAGGGAGCAGATATAAGATGGTAGTTTATCCAACATGGCTTTGTAAATGAAAAAGTACCAGTGACTGAGCCTCCGTACAGTAAGTGATGGCATAACCGCCTTGGTATACAGGGTACAGTGATGCGTAAGTGCTTTACAATTTGTCAAAAATCTCAGTGCACTGTGATACGCAGCATCTAACTTGCTCAGGTAATTGGCAGGTGCATTCATATATAACAAATCACCATAATCCAGCACAGGTAAAAAGGTCACAGTGACTAGCCTTTTCCTGGCCTCAAGCGAGAAACAGGACTTATTTCTGTAAAAGAAACCTAGCCTAACCCTCAGCTTTTTAAGCAGGTTATTGACATGAAGTTTAAAAGTGAGACAGTCATCAAGCCAGATACCCAAGTATTTGTAACAGGTAACCACTTCAATTTGTATTTATTGCGTAGTTACAATATCCAAAGCAGTCTCTGGTGTATTTTTAGCTTTAGCTTTAGAAAAGAGCATTACCTTGGTTTTATCCACATTTAAAAGAAGCTTAAGTTCAGAGAGCTGAGCCTGAATAATGTTAAAAACAGCCTGTAATTTAACAACAGCCTCGTTAATCGAGGGACCTGCACAGTACATAACGGTATCGTCCGCATAAAAATGTAAGGTTGCTCCTTCGACATTTTCACCTAAACTATTAATATAGATAGAGAATAATAGCGGACCTAAAACTGAACCTTGTGGTACACCATTAGTGATATTTAATCACTCAGAAGACAGCCCATCAAACTGAACACATTGGGATCTTTCAGAGAGGTAGTTTACAAACCACCCCTACTGCATGGCTGGACATGCCTATACTGACCAGCCTTTGCTTCAAAATGCAATGATCGACAGTATCAAAAGCTTTGGATAGGTCAACAAATAGAGCTGCACAACTCTGCTTATTATCTAAAATACTCGTAATATCATTTACCACTTTCATTGTGGCAGTGATGGTGCTATGTTGCTTTCTGAAGCCTGACTGATGTTTAGACAGGATGTCATTGTTACATAAAAACTCCTTTACCTGTTCACTCACTAAGCGTTCAAGAACCTTGGCCAGAACTGACAACTTAGAGATGGGTCTATAATTGTTTAATAAGGTGGCCTCCCCTCCTTTTAGTAGTGGCAGGACATAAGCTGACTTCCATACTTTTGGGATTTTGTTCGTGCTGAGGGAGAGGTTAAAAAGAGTAGTAAGAGGTGGAGCAATAACATCTGCAGCTATTTTTAAAAAGAAAGGTTCTACGTTGTCCGGGACCAGCCGGCTTTTTAGGATCTAGCTTGGTTAAGACTTCACGAACAACATCAACAGTAAAAGGAGTAAAACTGAAGGGGTTTTCCAGACCACATTATTCTGAGTCACCGACTGTGGTGTTCACAGAAGCAGAATTAGAAACAGAATGAAACAGAGAGCCACAGGACACAAAATGCTCATTAAAACAATTTAGTATGGTGGTCCTATCCGATATAGTGCCAGATACTGTGGTAAGGCACGGAGGTAGCTCATTACGGATATCACCGGTGGATATCGATTTTATGGCTTTCCTGAATTTTCTAGGGTTGTTCAGGTTCTTTGTGGTTACTGACAGATAATACTTAGATTTAGCACTTTTGACATGTGATGTGAAGCTATTCCTTAGCTGCCTAAAACGCAGCCATTCTACCTCTGAGCCTGAATTCCTAGCCTTTGCCCAGGCCTTGTTTCTCTCATGTAGGAGAATAGATAATTCAGCAGAAAACCAAGGATTGTCTCGTCCCTTCACTCTAAATTTACGCAGGGGTGCATGTATATCTATAATTTCCATAAAACCAAGATAAAAATAAGACCATGCGGTTTCTACATCAGCACACAGATCGATTTTTCCCCAATCAAACCCAAACAGATCATGCACAAAACCCTGCTCCACAAAATGTTTGATGTCTCTCTTGATGATAATACGAGCAGTGGCGGCGGGTCATTAGGGGCAGGTGGGGCACAGCCCCACCTAGTGTCAGAAGAAAGTATTACAAATAATGATTACAAAAAAATACAAAAGAATAAATAAAAAAACATATAAAATATATTTTAAGGTCATGTTTAATAATCTGATTCGTCTGTACATTTCTGTTTTAGTCTGTGTTCTTCTAATTAGTGTCTAGAGTGCCGTTTTGAGCTGTTTAGAGCCATGTGGGACAAAACCCGATCCTGCCCCTCCCTCTCACAGTCTAAGTGAACGGTGATTGTAAAAACTACACTGCGCATGCTCAGAGTATTTTTCTATTTAATGTGTGTGGCAAAAAAATAATGACCGTAGGGGCATAAGTGCTCCCATCCCCACCATACGTCATCTCACATAATTCAGAATTGATTGGCTGTAAGTACTCACGTGTGCAGTGCTGCGAAACGTCACGTGTAGTTTGAAGAGGAGACGAGAGAGCAGCATATAGCTAACATCACCAGCGATTAAAAGAAGTAAAAAACTGAAAGAAAATTAATGAAGTTGACCATTTACTGGACCACACATTTGAGACACTTAGTCTCGGAGAGAAACTGGAGGTAAAGCGCCTCGGTGCCCACCATCCACCGGATTTCCAAATGGTCCAGACTGCGGGCAAAGTTAAACGTGGGTTTAACGCTGAGTGGTTTGCTAAAAAGAAATGGCTAACGACGAGCATCCAGAAGAATTCCCTCTTTTGCTTTCCTTGCCTGCTTTTTGGTGAAGATCAAGGTACTTGGTCGAGGACAGGTTACAAGGACTTAAAGCATCTTTCGGAGAGGACAATGAAGCATGAGAGCAGCAACAGTCATTTGGAAAATGCCGTAAAATTGGGATTACTTGGAAGGATGAATGTTGCAGCTCAGATTGACAGCGCCTACAGACGCGGCATTGATTCTCATAATAGGAAGGTGGAAGAAAACAGGTACGTGCTTGGTCGGATCATCACCTGTATTAAACTGTGTGGGAAATGTGAGACAGCACTGCGGGGCCACAACGAGTCGGCGGACTCTCTGAATCCAGGGATATTCAGGTCAATTTTCGAGACAATGTGTGAGGGCGATTCCAGGCTTCGACGGCACTACGAAGCTCAGCTTGTTTTCAAAGGGACATCAAGCACCATACAGAATGAACTCTTGGACTGCATGTATGATGTGTACAGGGAGGAAATAGCCAAGCAAGTGGACAACACATCATTTGTTGCCGTTCAGGCCGACGAGACAACCGATGTCTCCTGTAAATCGCAAATGGTGATGTGCTGCGATACATTATGCCTGACCTCACAGTTACAGAGCGTTTTTTGGAGTTTGTGGAAGTAAAGGACAAAACTAGTGTAGGTCTCTCTAACAGCATCAAGGCTGTTCTGGAACCCCTGAAGCTGAAAGAAAAGCTAATCGCTCAGACCTATGACGGGGCGGCCGTCATGAGCGGTAACGTGCGCGGGGTACAGACGGTGATGAAGGAGACGTACCCAAACGCTCAGTTTGTTCACTTGCTACGCCCACCAACTGAACCTGACCCTGCAGCAACTGTGTTCAGCAAGGATGAGCATCCTGAAGGTGTTTTTTTGCAGATCTAACTGCTTTTTCCACTTTTTTCTCCGGTGCTCCAAAACGTGTTGCAGCTCTTGCAGAGGCAACACAGAGACGCATCCCACGGCCACCGGCTGTGAGATGGAACTTTAAAAGCAGAACTGTGAACGCGGTTTGGGAGACCCGAGATGCACTACTTC
Source organism: Gymnodraco acuticeps (assembly GCF_902827175.1). Taxonomy (NCBI): domain Eukaryota; kingdom Metazoa; phylum Chordata; class Actinopteri; order Perciformes; family Bathydraconidae; genus Gymnodraco; species Gymnodraco acuticeps. The sequence goes on from NW_022989995.1 coordinate 166,917, forward strand.
AGTGTATGAATGAAGCATATACGCGCACAACCAGGATGGGATGCGGTCACCATAAGTGAGGCATACGGCCTGTCAAAGAAACTGCGGGACCGAGCATTTATGCAGCTCCTATGGAGTTTTTTTCGTGCGTTATGCCAGAAGT